>NW_024104814.1:0-181851 GCF_003945595.2 Pipra filicauda
ACAGAAAAAAATGCAAGGCAGCTTCTTAATGGATCTTTACTTTTGGAGGCAACAATTTCATCTTCTAGAAATCCAAAACTTGTGGTGAAATGTTTTTTCACTGGCCATCTATTTGCTTATATTCACATTCTTGAAGCAATCCAGAGGGCAAATGTACAGAATACAAAAAAAAGCAGAAAGAAAACAGAAAGAAAAGAATACTAAAAGAAAGTAAATTATGTTTTCATCACTGACATCTAAAGGCTTCTTGCTGCCCAAATGACAAGCATTTTTGACATCTGAGAAATTCTTTAGTACCTTTATGCTTTTAACAAAGACACAAAGATGCTACAGGTTAAGCAAATGTGCTTGTATTGCTTGAGAGATGTAACTTATAGATTCTTAGAAAGAAAGGGCTGATAGGCTTTTCGAACTGTGGCTCATGGACTGCTTTTACCATTCTGTGATTCAGCCTTGTCTGAACCCCTCAGGTCTTAGTTTCTGCTGGAGCCTTCCCTAGAAACCAGTTATCTTAGGCTACATATTTCAAGGTTTCTTGTCTCGTCCTTTGGATATAAGGGAAAGAAATAGAGGGAGAAAGTAACTCAGAAAGTGGTCTAAGTGTCAAATTTTAAATTGTTGCTATGTCACATGCTATCGCTGAGAAGAGGATGTAATAATCTAGAAAATATGAATTTGGCAAGATCCATGTATAATGAATATTTTATAGAGTGAACACTGCTTTCAGTGCATAATTTAGATAGTTTGAAAGAAGTCTTGCATCTGTTGTGATATCTCCACCTCCAGAAAAACCCAGAATGCTTCATTTATATCACCCAATGGGCTCCTGCCTCAGATCGTTAAGGCTTTAAAAAACAGAGATGAGAAAACTGCAGCGCAAAGAACATGGGAGAAAGGAAGAGACCTGATTCAGAGGCTTTCAGGCATGGACAAGTGTACAAGATGACAAGTTGAAAACAACTCTCCTGTGTCCCTTCATAACACTAATTAACACTGGAGGAGATCCAGGAGGAGAGCTTAGCAAGGCAGGCAATTCTAGCTAAACAAAAGCACAGCTAGGTAACTCTAAAAACTCACCAGGGACATCAAGCCTAAGAGAGTGAAAGTTGTTTGTTGTTCCCAACCATATAAAATACTAGAAAACCAAAATAGAAAAATACTATATTTTGTTATTTTTATTTAATGATTTTGTTTAGAGCTGTGTTAATTTGGAATACAATCCTTTCTGGTAACACAATAAGATTTCTTTTATCTGTTAAAGACAGTTGATTATTCTTAGGAGAATTTCATAATTTGATAGACCACACAAGCAGCACATCATGTGCTTTGCAGACACATTCTTTGATTATCTGTAATTTCCTGCAAAATTCAGGGATTAGAGTGTATTTTTCATCAGTGAGCAAGGGTTGTCTTAGAGGCTGATAACATTGCTAGCCCACCAGCACAGACAGAAATATACCTGTGGGTTAATATATTTAAGAGGCAGAGACAATCTGACAGGCAGGTAAGATTCATCTTCCAGTATCCCATATTGTGGAAGATGAACCTTGCTGTGCAGGATGAAAACCTTTCCTTTAGAGAAAAGAAAGACATTATACAGACTGCGGAAGGATGTACAGTTGCAACAGCCCTGAGAATTGGATGTTACATCTTGAAAAAATGCCTAGGATTCCAGTTTGCAGATTTTCAAGTTATTTTACATTCTTAAGCAGAAGCATAAATATTAAAACACATTTTTTAAAAAAAAGCTGTAGAAAGCTACTGTTTTCTATTATACAGTGTGGGGATCTATAGAAAAGAAGGTCTTATGGTGGAGGTAGTGATCGTTGTGCAAAGACATCTATATTCTATAGATATCTTCCAGTCATTGCACAAATTCTTTTACAATAATTGTCCAATGGGTACCTTGAGACTAGTCAGAGAACAGATATTTGAGTACTTTTTGAGTATAGTATTGGCTTAAAAAGGTACCAATGCATCAGCAGACTGTGAAAGTGGACTGTTCTTGTATCAATTAGGCACTAGGCAACATCCCCACAGGCTGCCTGCCTCTGGAATGAAACAGGAGGCTAGCCCCAAAAGAGTTAACCAAGAAATTTGGGCCTGCTAACAAGCTACCAACATCCAAGATGATCTGTGCTCGTTCTGTTCTACTTACTGGACCAAAGCTTAAGAGAATAGTACAGGAACATGTAATAGGCCTAGAAGCAATAAATTAGAAATACAACAGGATCAGATAGACATTTGAATAGGAGAAATAGACCTGGAGCCAGGGCTTTTTCCAAGCTTCAGTGAGCGGGTCAAGAACAATGGAAAAGAAGAAGGGTCAAGCTGAGGAAGATGAGTTGAAGCCCCCTCTCCTATGGAGGAAGATGGGAACTACCCTCTGAAATGGGGAGCCAAGAGAAGCACTGCCCCAAGCCCCGCCTGAGCTCCACCTATACTCCGCCTATTATTAATATGCATTGATAGATGTTGTAATCACTTGAATATGCATTTAATCACATCTGAAAATTATATAAAAGTGTTGATTTTCTGAGAAGCCGGCGAGCAAGTTTGTCCAGCGCGAGCTGGCTTGCTCCCAACGTTGAATAAACAAATACCTTGCTGCTTAAAGATAAAAAGTCTCTGAGCAGTTTCTCGGACCGATTTTTCGGATACAGGAACAACTCCATTTAGTAGAATATTAAGTGAATACGAATAGCTTGGTATCATGGACTAAAGAAAGCTAATAGGCAATGAAGATGGAGCTTTTGTGGGATGGGAAATAGACCAGTGCTTTGATTTTTAGGAGAAGAATGTTTAGAGAAACTGGTTTCAAATGCATTTTGTAAAATAGCAACAAGACCTAACCTAAAAAATAATCCTGCCTGGAATAAACCAGGCAGTTGCATGCACACGAGGAGATGGGACAACCTGGACTTCTGATCCTCTACTTGAAGTATCAGCCCCTTTCAGTTTAGCCTCCAAAATCCCTAGCAACACACTAACCTGCGGTCTGCGATTGCCCTCAGTGACGTACATGGCTGAATCCTCACTGATCAGAGAGTATCAAATCCTCTAGTTTTCAAGAATAGCTATGATGCACTTATTGATGGGTACATAATATTTATCATAAAAAAAATATCTTTTATATCAGTAAATCTTACATGGCAAGCAATCCAAATCTGACTGCTATTTATCACAGTTTTCCCACGCAGAAAATCCCAAAATAAACCAATAAACACATGATTGCATGTTTAACCATGACACTCCCTTCTGATTAAATATTTCATATATTATTTCATAGCATACACAGTCCAGGAGAAGTAATATACATTAGAGGCCTCTTAAAAGTTTATTAAGTCCCTTATAACACATTCTAGCAACATTAAACAGATTATAGTAAAAATAATTTATATTTTAAATCTTTTATACATTGCACTAGGTGAGGTTAAGATTGGATATTAGGAAAAATTTCTTCACTGAAAAGGTTGTCAAGCATTGGAACAGGCAGCCAGGGAAGAGGTTGAGCCATGATCCCTTGGAAGTATTTAGAGACATGTAGATGACAATTAGGGACACGGTTTAGTGATGGACTTGTCAGTGTCAGGTTTACACTCTGACTTGGTGATATTAAGGGTCCTCTCTAACCTAAAAAATTCTATGATTCTATGATTTTAATAGTACAGAATACTGAGATAATATGAATGGAAACATGACTGTAAACCTACCACATGATTTCTGCTTCCAGTCCAAGAAGGTTTTTTTAAAGTTATGAAATAAAGTTTAATCAAAATTTCACAAGGATCTTCATTGATTAAGCTGCAGCTCAAGTATAGCACATAAAAAATATCTAGCAATTACTTGCAATACATTTGTGAGAGTCACAATCTGTTTTGACAATCTGAGAACAGCAAATATAGAAATTCATCAAACAGGAAGAAATAAATACATGAAGAGAACTGAGAGACAAAGCAATACTATGTTCATAGCCTAACTGACACATACCTGGAGATAAGGTATCATTCTCCTTTCCGTGGTTCTATTTGATGACTATGAGGGACATGAATTGGTGAGGAGTGGGCTACAAGAGCAGAAGAAAGGAATGTTTGTGGAGTTTGCTCCTAAACAGTGAGGTTCAGGTTTCATAGAGACACTGATATCCAAACACTGCAGAAAGAAGCCCCGAAGACTTTCACAGCATTGCTTTACCAGAGTTTCAGGAAATGCATAGCTGATTTGGGCATATTTTGACATTTACTGTAGAAGGGGAAGCTGCCTGGTAATTCAGAGAAAGCTGATGAGGTGCCCTAAGAGTCCTGAGGTTTCTAAGCAAGAAACCCAAGTGCTGCAACTAACCCCTGGACCTGAGCCTGCCGGGAGCATGCAGAGGGATCACCCGTGGACACTGTTCTCCAAATACTCCTTCTGTACATACAGCTTTTAATATTCACCTGCACATCAAGGGCTCTTTCGACAGGCTGCTCATGTCCTCAGGTAAGGAGTACTCTTTGGACCCCCAAAGAGGCTAATCATCACCCTTTTTAATGCTCCAGTGTCATATCACAGAGAACTCTCATTTTTAGAGCTGAAGAGTACTGAAAATGTAATAACTCTGTCTCAGCTCCACAACAGAAACTGACATCATGCTTGAAGTTGCTCAGCACTCTCATTTACCAGTTCTTTTCTTCCCGTCATACGTTCCTCTAGCAGTGAAGCAAGGCTTCTCCATTCTCTGTAGCCCCCCTCTTGCCCAACCCACAGAGTAAACATGATCAAGGCTGTGCCATCACCTGGGCACCATTCTTCTTCCTCCTCTCCCTTAACTTAATAAAAACCCTATTCATGAAGTCTCCTAATATCTCTGTGAGGTCTCAAGCCTAGAATGGTGGAAAATACTTCAAAGACACTGTAGCATTTTGTATCCTCCTGCTGCCTCCTATGGTAGTAGCAAAGAAGTGCTACAGATTCCTGACTGTTCTGTCAGTGAATCAAAACCAGAGGTGGAGAGGTCATTTCGGAGTGGGGTGTACAACCTGGGGAAGCATTTGACTAAAATGTGTCCCCAGGTGTGCCCAGCTCAGACAATCATTTGTTGTGTGCTCAGATCATCAATGTGTGATTCTCTCAAATCTCATCATCCTTACTGGTTCCCAGGTAAGGTATGGCATTAAGAATGTTAACTGCAAAATACTAAGGTCAGATTGCATAACTCAAGAAAAATGGAGGGAGCAATAACAGTGTGTCCAAGTGACAGTGACATAGAGACAAGAATTTAAAAAGCCTTAATCTCAGATGCAGCATTTGGCAATACCAGCTCTACTACAGCTCCTTTCCCTGTTCTTGAATTAGGAATGAAAAAAATTTCAGCAGCCATTTACTCTGGATGTTGTGATACTGTACTGGCCAAGCTATGTTCTAGCAGCCCACATTTTAGAAACCTGAGAGTAGAAACACTGACTCATGAATCCTGTAGCTAAACTAGTGCTACATGAATATGATTGCATGGGGATGTAAGCTGAGATCTGTAGTTTTACCGAGGCATAAGAATGTTTTGTACACTTCTTTGATATTTCCATATATTTAATATGTTTCTTTGGACTGATTCCATGCCAATTTTTTTATGAAATGTCTGCCTACAAAAGTAAAAGAAAGGATTCATAGTTTATAACTCCCTGACTGTAGTGTAAGTTACTGTAAAGTAAGTTTATCTGTCTGAAAATTGATAGAATTAAGCAATGGTAGTTTTACCCTTCTGAAATAAGACTTGTCTTTAAGAGCCTCTTATCCTTACTTTAACTTATGTCACAAGAATGAACCTCACACAGTAAAATCCTGGGTACCACTTCACAAGTGCTTCCATGAATTCTGGAAAGGTGTAACATCTCTTTTTTTTTTTTTTTTTTTTTACAGAAAAGAATTAGGCTTTAACTTCCATTTTTTGTGATGTTTCCTAGAACCGTCTCTGGAGAGTTTAGCCCACTTACATCTGGCAAAACATGTGTCAAATCTATTGCTGGAGGCATAACAGTGAATGATGTTGGAGGCAGTTTTCATCTGAACATCACTCCATAAAAAGCTCCAGGATGACCCCTCTGCTGTGTGCTGGCACAAAGGGGCTGCCTATGGGTCAGATATGCCTGTCACCAGAGCAGTGATCTGTGTCTCCGGGGATGCAGAGGAGGGGAGGAGTCCCAGTGTAATACAAGTAAGCTTTACACACGTACCCAGCTTCATTGGGACAGTGAAATGCCCCTTTACAGCACTTCATAGCTCCCCTTTACAGAAAAGTGAGCTCAAGCTACAAAAGTTTTGAAAACTGTAAAATACATTTTAAAATTTGGAGGGGGAAAAAAAAAGCTTTAAGTCAAAATAACAAATGAAGCCTTAAAAAGTACTGTGCCTGAAAGCTTGTGAGCTTGTGCATATTTTATGAAAGGTGTTACTTTACGGTGCTCATCCCTCACACTTCCGATACTCGGGCAACATATATTGTATCAATGAAAGGATAGTGCCCCAAAAGGCAGCACACTGATAGCTGCTTCCATACCACAGGCAGAAGACATCAAAGTCAGGATGATCCCATCTAGCTTTGAACATTTCTGTCTGGCCCCAAAATCAGAGACTTGTCACCAAAGATTTCTACTATACTCAATGGAGAGAGAGAGGTATCTTTGAGGGACTGGCTCCTGCTTGCTGGCAACATTTCTTTCAGATTTTTCTTACCAATCTGTATAGTGTTTGCTGTCAGAGTGTGTGACTGGGAAAGGAGCAGGAGATGAGTGCCAGGTGCTGGAGTTGTCATGGTCATGCTCTACTGCAGCAAGAGACAATGCAGCACTGCAAATATCTCACTGAGCTTGTTCACACCCCAGAATGTTAGAAGATATTTTCAAGATAGTTAAATCTGACTGGCTTACTGTCATTCATTTCTTCCACAGAGTTAATTATTAGTCCAGAACCAGCACCAGCATTTCAAACACCACCAAAAGGGATTTCCCATCCACAATACAACCTGTTGTATTGGCATCTTTCCTGGTAGTCTTTTCAATAACCAAAGAGATGGATATTTCACATGAGCTTAATAATGCCCAGAAAAAAATATAAATACTTTCCTTAGAGCATTTGTTCTGTTTATTTCCATTCCTAATAAAAATACATATACAGAAAGCTGCAGGCTTGACCAGAATACTTGAAGGTGCTTCCTCTACACAGAATGAGACTTTTAAAAACAGAACCTAAGAGGTTAAAATGAGCTCTTGAAAAAGCTTTTGGAAATACTGAACATAGAAGAGAGAAGTATTCAGCTAAAATTCTGATTCACTGAAGAATGTTCGTTCCTGTGGTTTATTTGCTTTTTTTCTTCAGAGAGACAGGATGAGTTGGAGCTAGCTTTTCTTAAAAAAAAAAAAATATTTCTGTAAAGTTGCGTGCTTTGTGCCAGTGACATATTGCACAGGAGAGATATTTTTAAATGAACATTTTGAAGGTGAATTCCACAACAGTGACACACCTGTAGGCATTTGTGCTGCATGAGTAATAGAAAAAAAAAGATTAACAGGTTGTCATAGCAACAAGGATTAAGCAATGACTTCATGAGAGAAATTGATTGACATCAGAATAGGACCTTGAGAGTAGCTGCTTTTGCTGAGGCTCTGTTGTAGTTTAATCCCAGCCAGCAACTGAGTACCACACAGCCACTCGCTCCCCCAACCCTGGTGGGGAGGAGAATTAAAAAAAAGAGTAAACCTCATGGGTTGAGATAAGAATAGTTCAATAATTGAAACAAAACATACTAATAAAAATAATTGTAATGAGAAGGAGAAAGGAATAAAAAACACAAGTGGTACATGCTGTAACTGCTCGTTGCCCACTGACTGATGCCCAGCCCATCGCCAAACAGAGATTGGTCCCCCATCCCCCCCAGCCAACTTCCCTCTGTTTATATACTGGGCATGATTTTCTCATTTTTGCCAGTTCAGGTCAGCTGTCACAGCTATGCCCCCTCACAGCTTCTTGTGGACCTCCTCACTGGCAGATCAAGAGACACTGAAAAGTCCTTGACTTAGTGTTAGCACTGTTCAGCAATAACTAAAACATCAGTGTGTTATCAACATTATTCTCATGCTAATTTCCAAGCACTGTACCAGGAAGAAAATTAACTCTATTCCGGCCCAAACCAGGACAGGCTCGTTTTACAGGACAGATTGAACGAAAATCTTCTCTCCCAACCCCTGCAGCTCAGAGGAGCTGTGAGCACAGGGGAAACCTGAGCTATGTCTCACACTCAGTGTAGGGATCAGCACAAGCAGCTGGATGAGCAAGATGCAAGCCCCATAGGCATGGAGGATTCTCTCTTGTCTACCTCACAGCTCACTGAGCAGTTCTAAGAAGATTTTTTCCCCCAAAATTCTTGCTGTCACTCGTCCAAATTTTTCCTCAGGTGTCAGAGCAGCTCCTTGACTCAAAGTTTCTGTTCCTTCAAGCTTCTCTGTAGAGGGTTTCTGTCTTCTTAGCATGTTGACACATGAAGCTTTTAAACCCCCAAGGGAAAGGGACATCTGAAAAAGGCAGAAAATATGCAGCACAACTGGGCTTGGACTGGAGCTGGGACATCTATGGTGCTGTTGGAAGGAGTAGCTGATATTTGGAGTGGTATTTGAGGAGTCAGTGACCATTTGCATCCAAATAGTATTTTCTTCAGAAGCAGATTCTATTCCCTTTCAGGTCTCATCTCTTATTCCTGTCAACTGAGAGGCTCAAGAGTTATTGGGGTGAATTTTTTTTTAGAAATTTACAAGTTTTTTCGTCCCATCCTCTCTGCTTTCTTTCACCCAACAGGCTTAAATAGACATAGAGAGATGTCATCTGCTCCCTGTTACTTCTTGCTAGCAATTGGCTGGAGGAGGCTACCTGCCTTACATCTTTTCCTCAAACAGATAAGGAACCAAGGATTCAAGGACTTGATAGGTGGATATAGAAGATTATCTCAAATTTTCCTCTTCCCTGCTCTCTTCAGCTCTCTTATCTAACCCACAGTTTTCTCTCATCTGGACAGTTTCCATTTCTCTGGTTTTAGTACATCTTTTTGAACACCTGCCTGCTTCTGGGCAAAGGGAAGGTGAACAAGGGCTTGGCACTCCAGATGGTAGGGAAACACAGGTGTAAAGAATGTAGAGTCTAATAAAAAATTTAAAAAAAGATGGTTTAGACACCAACATATTACATACAAAAGCCAAAGAAAACTTATACAATAGCAATTTTCTTCTCTGAAGAACCTGATTTATAGAAATGAGCTTAATATAACTTCAGGATGCTTTTCCAGACAGGCTCCTTCCAGACATTGCTACGTCTCTGCCTCTTTGACTCTGAGATGTCACCTGCTGGATACAAGTGTTCAGGAGATCACACACGTGTGTGGCAGATGGGACTAAAGAGAGAGACTCATAGTATGTGAGATATGGCAGAGGAGGTGAGTGATGAGGGCCAGATAACTTAGTCTCATGTGTAATGCATTAAACTTGGTAGATCTGCAAATTCATTGCTGAGGACAAGCACTAATTGCATTCCAGAAGCAGACAGCACCAGACAGTGACCACTTGGATGCCGCAAAAGCATCTAGAGGCATGTGTCAGGCCTTTCTGCTGTTTTTGTGCTTGGCTAGAAAGATAGAACTCATTGCAGGGTGTCTGTTCTGGATGCAATGAAAGGACAACACCAGAGGCTTTGAGCAACTGAGAAGAGATTCCAGTCCTCCAGGCTCTTTTCCAGAAAAATATGACATTTCAGTCAAGATACTACCCATAAAGAAAGCAAGTGTTCCCAACTGACAATATTTAGAACAGTAACCAAAATGGCCACAAACTCTCCAGATACTAAAGATACTGCATGAGTCATTAATGAGTGCTGTAAAGGAATCTTTAGCTGTGACAGGATCAGAAAACTACATCCCACCACATTGTGTACACAGTCTTTTTTTAATGGCTCAGCCTACTCTGACTTCAGGAAACTGTGGTGTTGAATCTCAATTTATGGCCCAGCAATGGCTAATGAACCTCAGAGGAGGAGATAAAGGTGACTAATTATTTGTACATCTGGACATACGAGAAAAAGAGGAAGAATAGGAACATCTTAAAAAGATAGAGGTGCAAAAGACTCTTTAGCATGCCAAGGCATTTAGTTTAACTCTCTGTGTAATGGAACTCTCTATAAAGAAAACAAATAGTTTGGCTTCCCTTCTCCTTACATATTTGAACGAAGCTGACAGAGAAGAAAGAGGGATACAATGTCCTTGGACACCAGCCCTTTGCCCATAGATACAATTTAAATGCTGAGAGAAATGTGAACAGTAGATGTCCCACGTATTCACTGACTCGTAAAAAGCAAATATCCCAAATCCAATACCAGTCATAAGATTCTGAAAGCAATGCAGAATAAGCTAGCATCAGCCTATAGTGCTTCGAATCTTGCCTGAGAAGCCAAGGATAGAGGACAAAACATCGTTAACTTCAAAACTCCCTTCGAGGCTTGGAAGGACATGGCAGCTCAAAAGTGTAAGAATAGCTTTCCAGTGGAAGTTCCTTTATAAATCTCCATTCAGATTGTTCAATTCAACTGTTAGTTGCCTGATCCTGAGGGGTTTTTCCCTCTCATCTGCCTTGAGTAGGTCTCTCCTACTGGTGAATGTACGAAAGGAGAGCTTTTCATCTCACCAAGAAAAGAAAGGATTTCAGCCTCATAATGTTGCATAGAAAAAGGAAGCGAAAATCTGGAAGATGATGAAGACATAATGCTTCAGGAGTTATAGGACCTCAAAATTCAAGCATACATTCAAACTAAGAGACAACATACATGGTGTCTGCATGTATATATACACAGACATATATAGATATACACAGCATATATAAATAGATATACATGTATATAAAACAAATCTTTAAAACAAGAGTGAACTGATAACCAGGTACTATATAAATGACTATAATTCTGGAAAAGATCCGATCTAATCTTCCACAAATTTAAATGTAATAGCAATTTCCATTAAAATGTTAAAGTATCTGTTTCTGATGCAGAATAAAACTGGTTTTGTGGAACAAAACCACACCTTTTCCTAGTGCAGTTACTAACAAAAACCTGAAATAAACTCTCTAATTAATTAATAAATAAATGTGTATGCCTATTATACACTGAGTTTTATATCACCAAATTGCAACCATATAGTTGGGCATCTAATCTGCATTAGGCAGCCAGTTTGAGGTTTGTCTTTCTCACCTCTCTACGTTACCTTAGCAGATGCACGTTGTCCCCAGAGTCCAGCCTGGGAGCACACCACCTGTCCTAGCTGTCCATAACAGAAGACAAAAGCACTACCAGAAGGTGTCTCTTTTAGTACAGTGATTTCAGTTAAAACCTAGGTCAAATTTATTTCAGTTGCCCCAGTGAAGAGATGTGAGTTGAGCTTCCCTTTACATTTTATGGTGGGGGTTGTACCAGAGTGTGAATCTTGCAAAATCTCCAAAGAAGGCTCCAAAACAAAAGAATGCAAAAAAAGGTCTGAAATTCAGACCTTCAACCTGGTGTACACCATGAAGAAATGTAGTGATATCGTGCCTCCACCTGGTCTGCAAAGAGAAAGAAAGGATCCCTGTCGATGCTGTATGTGACCTGGCCAGCCATCGGAGAGGTGTTGAAGCCTGGCACAGTACTCACTGACCTGTATCTCCAAACTGAGCCAAGACCAGATTGCTGTGAATCCCACCTGCTGTGAATCCCACCTTCTGTGGGCACCCAACGCCGTGATCTACCCAACATCCTCACATGGTGTGATATTAAGGACAGTCTGGACCCATGCAGAGATCTCAGGCACTGCATGTTGCTGGCTTGATACAGTGCAGGTAAATGTAGATTACCTCAGAAATGCATTTCAAATACTTTAGAGACAAAGACAGAGACGGTTGAATGCTGCAGCTGACAGAACTTCAGCTTGGTGAGAATTAACTCACTTGATTGCAGATCTGACTCATATTTACCTGCAACTCTGCCTTCAGTGAGTCACGTGTACACATTTTCCTTCATGAAAAGGAAACCTCATCTGATTCTTAATGCATCCACAAGACTTTCTGCTCTTCTCATGATATTTCTTCTTGTTCCTGCTAAGAGTCCCCTTATCTTCTTCCCTGGCCTTACCTCATGCAGTATTTCCCAGTTTCTCACTGTCCTGACATCCTCTTGCTCTCCCAAACCCTTTTCCTTAGCTCATATTTTCCAGATCTGTTATTGTCCTCTTCTGATTTTTGATATCTTCCTTCCACACCTTACATTCCCCTCTGCATCTTCTGCAAAAGATTTTTAGGTTTTTTTTTTAGCAACAGTTGCTGGCAAGCAGTGGTGGTTGCCATTGCCTAGGGTAACCATTTGCCAATTTATATGGGCAAATATGACCAAAATTAATTCAGTGAGAAGGAAAAATAATAACAGACCCATCCAATTTGTTTGGATCATATAGCTCTTAGCCAGGCCTGCTCTAGACAAGGGTAACTGAACTCTAACACAGCCAGTGGTTTTCTTTGCAATGGCTCTTCCACAGTCCAAGATAAATTGTACTGACTCAGAGACTTGACTATAGGAATGTCCTTCAATTGACATTCATCCAAAGTGTTGAATAGATAAATTCTTATGGGAAACTGCAAACAGATGCTATTGTGGTTCACAATATAATTTTTTATCACCATTGAACTCCGCAAAGATTTCCTCCAGATTAGCTTTCTGCCTAAGTACACCAAATGTGTCACCATTAAGATAATTTCCACATAGTTATAATCTTCTTGTACTTGTTAAGGAAACTTCCTTGCCATTGGGTATGTAGAATTCAGTTATTAAAATGTGCTTTAAAGCTAGTAAAATGTTGTTAGCAGTGGGTCTGTGGCTTTGTACATTGACAAATATAAATCAGAAGAGTATCCTTAAAAAAAAATTAATTTGCTACCAAAATGAGAAATGAAGAGGCAATTTTGAAAAATCTGAAACTGTGACTGGACGAAAGAGGGATGAAATGCTTTAAGAGAAACCTAAAAATTGATAAAATATATTAAAAAGACCATTTTTGCTTCTTTAATTTAATCTCTTCATGTAAAAACTTCTAGCTCTAATTAAAATCTTCATATTGCTCAACTAACATCCACTGCTACAAGTGATAACAAACTTGAACCACAGGACTGGTCTTCTGAAAATGAAGAATTCTGGTCTTAGAGATAATTGGGTCTCAATTAATTATAAGCCTTATCTGATTATAAACCCAAGATCTTTCTGCCACATACTAATCATGATATATTTCTTGATTGTCCTAGTGTAAGACTCTAAGCATTGCTTAATTACTTAGACCAAAATGAGAACAGTTTTTCAGACATAGTATTAATTGGATTAAGGGCACTACCAAGCTTGGCTTCCCATAACTCGATACCTAATTTCTCAGTCCTGCTGCTAATGCCATTAAAAGTCTACTTTTTCCTTAAAGATAAGAATCTTGCCAGAGTTTGGTCTTGCAGAGGAGTACAAATGGACTGTGGTCCAGCAGATTTCAGCAAGCGGGCAGAAAGCAGGGATGTGTCCCACTGGGGTATCAAAGGATCCAGGCAAAAATATCTGGCATACTAAGTGAGACAAAAGTGTACTCCTGGGAAGAACAATCATGACTGCCAGGATGACAGGATGCAGAGAGGTCTGAACGCCGGCTTTGATTAAGCGTGATATGTTCATGGAAGTAAAGTGAATGCTGGCATGTGCCTTAGTAGAGAAAGACAGCACATCCTGTGAAATAATTCTGATCACATGAAAGTTGAATGCCAAACATAAGAGGCCTAAATTTTATCAGCTAAATGCCGCTGTGTCTCCATCTCTGTTCTGTTTAGTGAACTGGTCCTCATCAAATTAGAAGAGCAGGTCACACTTACTCACATGGCCAAACATATTTTCAGTGTATCACTTTTCACATTTTTAGTGTCATTTCTATATAAAACTAGTGAGTAATTACAAATTCTCTGAAATTTTTCCTATGAGATAGAAACAGTGCTGGAGCAGGGCTCTCATACAGAAGAATGACATGAGGGGAGTTTTTTCCACTCCTATTTATTTAATTTCTAAATACCTATTTTTCAGAAATTGGAATTGCTTCTAATACTCTTCATTAAATCATCCATCTCATTTTCTTTTTGCATTTATTATTTCTCATCATCTATGAAAAACGCAGTCACAAAGTGTCTTAATATAGCTGACAGTTTAGGTAAACTAAGTTCAGTCACTTTTTGTAAACTGAAAAATTACAAAAATGGCATTGAGACCAAAAATTTCATTAGTAAAAAGCATCAAATAAAACATTCAATTCTCCAAAGTTTTCACCAGTTCAAATATCTTTTTACTACACACTCCTTGGGGTAATTTTAAAAATAATTTTTATTATTGATCAGTGAAAGCAGCTACTTGACTTCCTGAGCATACAGTCTTGTCCCTGAACCATGACCAAATGCCACACAGAAGTAAAAGGAAAGGAAATTCTGGGTGGGCCTCCAGACAGGCCCACTTTGTCTAGCAGAGTGCAGAAACTGGGCCAGACACAGCTCCATGGAGGCCGGGGCTAATTCAGGAATTTAATCCATGTCTCTCCAATCCTGACTCTACAGCCTCTCTCTATTAGATCAATGTAGCTAATAGCCAAAAATGGTCAAAAAGAATTAGCGTTGCAGAAATTGAAAAACTCATCACTTCTAAACCACAGCAGTGGTAGATGCAATGACAAAACTTCCTCATATCCAGTGATGGGGGGTGGGGTGTTCACACTCTTTCTTAATAATGTCCTTTTTAAAGTATTTTTTCTCTTTATGAATTTTAAGGTAGATGTGGAGTCCAGGACAGAGCTGCCTGGGTTACAGGAGACACAAGCTGTGAGATGATAATTGCTGTGGTTTACATGGTAACACACTTTCCTCTTACCTTTGATGCAGAATGACATATGGATTAACCTAGGGCTGGATTCCTCTGGACAGATCAAGATGCTTGGAGTGTCTGGGCTTCATTTTCCTGACACACTTTTCCCCAATTGGGCTTGATGCTACAACTCCAGCCCCCAAATACCCACACACTCCTCTGCTCTCCTGGAGCATCTCATCAGCATTTGTTTATCATTCGGTGTGTTCACTGCCCTGTCCATCAATGCCGTGTGCTCACACCACACCTGGCCAGGTGGTGGGCAGTAAGATGTCCTGCCCTGCCAGGAGCCTGTACCCTGGAGGCTCAGGGGCAATCCCAGCCTCCCTCACGGAGAGCGATTCAAGACATGCCTGCTCCTAACCTCTGCTAACTCTGCAGTTCACTTAATTTCACAGGAAAAAAAAATGTATCAGTATTAATTATTGCCTGCAGACAGGATGCAGTGAGTCCCCCTCAGTGCTGGGCTCCGGCACAGCTGCAGGTGGGCTACTGCCCATGGTCTGCTGTTGCCTGCCCAGCTGAGCAGAGCCCTCTGACCCCCGAGGCCATCAGCACCGCACACCTGCGGCAGAGCAGCAGCCCCCAGTCACAAGGGATGCAATGCTTGGGGGTCTCAGCACAGGCACGTGAAGCATCACATAAATAAACTATGGGTGAGATGAAGGGAAGAACAGTCTAATAATTTCCTGTTGTGTAATCACAGTAAAAATAGCTAATACTGAATAAAGTTATTGCTTCATCCCTGTATCCATGGCAACAGGAAGGAGGCTGGTAGACTATCTGAGTGTGAACATGGGGTTCCTCTCCATCACACCAGGCAGTTCAGTCAGCCCAATGCTTCAGCAGGCAGGCGAGGGAGGGTTTGTCCGCTGCTGGGGTGGGCTCTGCCCTGTGGTGAGAGGGACCAGCAGCAGGAAAATATATGTCCACGTTCTGCAAGCTCTGTATAAGCCCATTACGCTTTCAGAGTGCCCTGCTCTGTTCCCTCGGCCTTTTCCAAAGGCATGCACAGGGAAACATGGGGAAACTCTCAGTGTGGGGAGATGTGGGCTTACACCCAACCTTTCCAGCCAGCCCTTTGCCTCCCAACAAGCTCCCAAGCCAGGCAGTCAGCACCAGCATGGGTAGTCTGAACACTTTCAGCCTCTCCTGCCTTTTCCTTGCTCACCCATCTCCATGGATAATGCTAATGGTGGTGATTAAAGAGAACAGAGTTTCCTTGTGACTGATCATCTGTGTCTTCTGTTGCTGAGACCCAAGAGCTTCTTTTTGCTAAAAATATATAAATTTTTGCATCGTGCTGCATTAAAAAAACAGAATTACACATACCTTACAATATCTAACATGATGTAGATCAGTTTCTTAAAATTATTTCCTCTCTTGAGTGGCATCTGTCCATTTGTCAGTCCTTGTCACATTCTTCCATTATTCCATTAGCAGAAGAAAGTGATAATGACAAACAGTTCCCAGATCCACTGTTTTTTGGCTACATGAAGGCCAGGTGCCTGAGTTCTAAGTCATAAATCAGCACAGAACAACTGACAGGTGACCAGACAAAGTGGACCAACACTTCTCCATGTGCAGCAACAGGTTTCAATGCTTGCCTTAGGTGTTAACTGAATTCAGCTGGGGCAGTTTGCATTCTGACTTAGAAAAGATCTTGGTGCATTGCTGATAATCTGTAAATCACCTATTGACACTAACATGTTTGCACTTGTCTGTGAAACTCTACACAAGTCACTGAATGCCAGTGAGCAGCAGGTCAGTATCCCTATTTCATCCCCATTGACTCTGTTGAAATTATGCCACCATATTGACAAGCCTATCAATATTGTCTAGAAATTAGTAAGCACCACACATTTAGAGAACAAACCTTTAATTCTCAGTTGGAAAATGCCCTATCTAATGTTTATTCTACATGTGGATTTAAGTGCAACAAATTAGGACTGGGATACAAATTTCAAATGTCATGCCTAGGCGGACAGGGGCCACAAGCATTGTATCCCAGTCACATGTGTTTATTTGCATGTTCTCATCTTCTTCTTTTCATTAATTGCTGGTCAAGAAATTCCTCCTCTTGAAATGATATTAAATTTGATTATAACAGTCAGTTTTCATTTAACATTCCTTTAATTGCACTGCATTTTTAATGGAAAATCATATAATACAAAATGTTATAATGTGTTCCACTGATGACATAGCATCAGAAGCACATAAAGTTCTTGCAACTTTATGTATGAAGAAGCAGCTTTTCTAATCAAAGTCCTGGGAACAACAAAAAAAACCTTGTAACATAATAATATCATAAGGGTTGTGCAAATTGTGAACATTGAGCTGCTGGGAAAAATAAAAGCACTTTAATATGTTTTTCATGTCACAGAAAGAATGGGTGAATAATTATAGCTCCTTTTAAAAAGTTAAAGCTCCTTTAAAAGTTAACCATATACAGAATGCAGTATCACCTCTTGGATAAGAACAACTGCACAAAGTAGGATATAACAACTACTGTGTATACAACAGCTAGCAAAAAAATAGTTAATTCTTTTTCTGTTTGTGGGGTTTTCCCAAGGAAGTGGGAATGCCATCTGAGATGCCATCCCCAGTGGATGGCATTTCTGTGGGGATTTTTATTAATTACAAGAAACTAAGATGGGGAAAGAAAAAAACCAAAACTTTCAATGAATCTTTTTCCCTAGGTGAAAGCCATATGAAATGACCAAAGAGAACAAGTCTCATTTTGATGTAGTTCAACTAGCTTTCTGTAGCATGGCTTTCATAGGCAATAGAGAACCATTCTATAAGTAGAGTTAGCAATTCCACTGCTGTCTCCATCGATCCAGATGTGAATTAATTTTTTTCCCAATATGCTCCATGGACATCAGTAAATAACACATTCCATGCTCAGAACATTGACTAGTTTGGAGGGGGACTGGCATGGCTTGGTTTGTACCCTTACAGCTGATTCTGCTATCCCCAGCACCCACACTCCCTGACAGGATGGATCCTGCTCACCCACACTCCCTGCCCAGGCACTGCATGGCAGAGCCAGCCCTGCCCCACAGCCATGTCAGGGGTGGGCCAGGAATTCCACAGGATGGACAGCCATGTGCCAGCGCTGCCACATGTCCTCATCTGGTTTAGTTTACTGGTAGGGACTTAACTTGTGTGGCTCAGAGGGAGTTTAGTTTTTCCCGGCAGCTGCTCATCTGAGGGTTAACAAAGAGCTCTCACTGTCACACCAGTGTTCAGAGTTAATCCATCATGCCCTGTTTGCAATTGATCTAAATCACTAGTGTGACTGGAAGAGGCACTGATGGAAGTGAAATACTGCTGGCTGATCCCTATTCCAAAAAAATTTGCCTCTGGATCCCAAGGACATTTGCATGAAAAGTCTCCTGTTTTCCTCGATATCTGTCACATTTATCAACAGCAGCCTTTTGCAAACCCTGTCACTGTGTTCTTTTCACCTAGTGTTTCTGCAGCCTCTGCCTCTTCTTTACTCCCACCCTCTCATGCATTTTTAGCCCCAGTGGTTGTCTCCTTTATCAGTGATTCTTCCCTTCTTCTGCCAAAAGCAGCCACATTCACTTTAGTAAACTGAACAGTGTTAGAAAGTTCACCTGGTTAGGAAGGTCACAGGTGCAGTTCTGTCCATCACCCCAAGCAATTCCTAAGAAGTGTTCACGGGTTGGCAAAGAGGGATCTTCCAAAGTTACTTCCAGCAGATGATTTCAGTGCAGCTTCTGTTTCAGTGCAGTGCCTATTTTGAAGCAGAAGAGAGCATGACATGGCCAGGCCATGCTGTGCTGTCGCACTTCCAAGCTCCGAAACTGGCTCTCCTCCTCTTCAAACACAGGGCTACCCTGAGCCAGTGTGGCCCAGTGAGCTGGTCCGGGCACCATTTAGTGCCTCAGATACAAGCTAATAAGCAGATGTAGCAAATGTGATCTCAGTGTAAGGGTAGTTATGGCATTTAATTCCTTGCTGCAAAATTTTAGGGCCTTAGTTATTGTCAATCTACTCTCCTAACGCGCTTATTCGCTTCTTGGACTCACTGACAAAAGCCCTCTATCCCATTACAATGGAAGGGAAATGTTTTCTTATCAACACTGGAAACTGGAAATGCTGTGGGTACAACAGAAGATCAGCCTGAATGTGTGACCACCAGCTGGGACAGGTGATGCTGCGGGTGATGAGAGCTGTTGGAGAAGAAGACAGCATCACCATTACGGCAGAGGTTGAACTCTGCCATAATGGGTTCCACTCCGAGTCCTGCCAGACCATAGCCATACTGATGGAAATGCCTGGCACTGCCCCATCAGGAGCTCTGGAGTGCGCGTGGGCAGCCATTCTCTCACCCAGCTCCAGTACACCACGTATTATGTACAGCACACAAGGGAAATTACTGGGGTTTGCCTAGAGAAAGAATAGTGGCAGAAATAAATATTTTCCCATTATTGCCAAATATGTACTTTGACATCTTTCAATTTTTCTTTCAAAACAACAAGACCCAGAAAAAAATTGCCCAGAAGCAGTTTTGGAAATTTTCTCCCATGTGTTCTCTCTAATGAATGTTGTTTTTATCCTGATTTTCCCTGAACAAAACAAAACACATTGCTACAGAAGAAAAAAAACCCTTGTTACTAGGGATGTTCTGCCTGCGACAGTAGCAAAGGACTGTGGTTTAGTGAGCCAGTATGGGATGCAGGAGAGCTATGTGCACAACTCTGTGAGAGGATTGCATGAGGTTTAATCTTGGTTTTGAAGTTGAATCCTTTCCTGTGCAGGACAAGTGAGCCAGTGTATGAGAGCATGGGTAATCCTCCCGTAAGGCACTGCAATATTGGAAGGGTTAATGATCCCAGGCAGTTTGTGAAGCACCCACCATTTCTACACACTGCAGCTCTGCCAAGGACATTTACAAGGACAGTTCATTTTCAGAGGCTCTTTTTTAAAAACAATTCCTATGTTTTTGCTATTTGAAGCCCGTGCTAGGCTTGCTGGTGTTAAAACCCTTTCCACCCAGCATGGCACTGGCAGAGATAACTGGGTACGATAGGAAGCAGAACTGCTGATGGTGTCAGAGACCTGGAGTCACAATTATAAGTGAAGTGAAGCATTTCAGAAGCAGTGTTGATAAGGCAATACAGAATCTGGCAAGTCACACTTTTATCTAAAGCTGACAGGGACAGAAAGACATGGCTTTTACACAAGACATTTTTCCATTGTTAATGGACTGCCTCCAGAAATTAGACCCTGTTTGGGGCAAGGGGAGGGAATATAATGTTGGGATTGCTTTAAAAGAGATTTCACATACCTTCTGAGGGCAATAAAATTACATTACTAGTTCCTAAAAGAAATGCGTTACTGAATAGATATTAAAAAGTTTTCCGTGTTTCCATAAAATGGTTTGTAATGTCAAACCTGAATAAATATTAATTTCCTGGGGATGTTTTTGTAAGGGTGCAACTTTTTTTCATTTGTACAAGTTATAAGACTAACTATCACTGCCCAAAAGAACATTATTACCGTAGCTGAACAAATGACTGCGATGTATAACTTATATTGTGTATTTATTTCCATTTGTGAATCATCTAGGTATATTTTTTGCAGTTTGTTCTTTACAATTGTTTTAGCATTTTAAAATTATTATATTTCACCTTGTGTCTGACTGAGCAGTTGCTCATGGTAAGAAGTGGATATGTGAATTCAGTGAGTAGGCATCTAAATCACCCGCCATCTCTTCTGCTCCTAGACTTGAAAACCTCACTTTCAGTAGGACCTGAACCTAAATAAATTGTGGGTTTGGTACCCTCACGATGGTCCAGTTTGGGAGAACAAGGTGTGACAAGTTAGGGATGCTTTAAAATATTTCTCTTTCCGATTTACTTGATGCATTTTTGAGCATAACATAGTCAGCAAAGCATTCAGTTCAAAATACAGGAGATGTAGGAGACCACAACATACAGATTCCAGTTTCAGAAAACAGCAGTTTTGGAAAACTTTACTAGTACCCTGAAGACTGCAGATGGGACCAGGGTAACTTGGGTGATACACATATACAGACACAAGGCTTACAAGTCCAAGGCTGTGAATCCTAAGGAGCTTATGGGTAACCTAGAAAAAAATCCTCAAACAAATACACAAAGAGAGATAGAGGTGCAGCAGGATAAGGGATTCAGCCACAGACATGTGGTGAGATGGAAGCAGAGATAAATAGAGGGTCTGGGTGTCACACATGCTATCCTCGTGGATCATGCCATGTTGCCTTTATGGACTGAAAGCAGTCAGTTGTGTCACATCACGTTATTTTTTCCAGTAGAAATAACCCACATGGAATGAGCAATATGGCAGGACAGTAATATACCTCATCACCATCACCCACAGAAACAGAGCCTCTCAAGAGCCTTCTCAGTATCATCACATCCTTGCAATTTCTGTGCGTGCCTTCAGATGTGTTTTATCAGTTCCTCTCTTTGGCCACTTGTTCTGACTGTTTTTGATCTTGAATGAGACCTTAGATCATATCTACTACTTGAAATAAACCTAACCAAAACTGTGTTTGGGATTGCTGTCAAGATATTTTCTGAAAAAAAATGTGAGCTCTCTGTAACCTCTTCCCTACGAAACCATTTCCTCTAACAAAAAAAGAAGGGAGCCGAGTTTCAAATACTAATCCTAAACCTCCAGCTAGCTACAGACAGATTTAATGCTGTAGTGCTGCAACTATTCAGACAGCTCAGAGCCATGGGATAAGGTACAGGAAGAGCTTTGCGCTGCCTGAGAGCACAGGACTGAGTGATGTGTTGCCCCAGGGAATGTGGCTCTGTTTCTAAGACAGCTCTTACTGCAGTGAGCTGCAGAGGAGGGTTCTCCTTTTGCAGTCATTTCCTCTGCCACTGCTTGTTCTATGTCCTCAGTCTTTCTATGGGGCCAGGGACCACATGCTGAACAATTTGTCAAGGTCTCCACCAGGGCTGTCTCTTTGTAATCCCTCTTTTGGTCTTTCAAGCCCTGGGAATCATTCCAGACCCAAAGGACCATCAACCCAATGCTGAGGAGTCTCCCTCTAATCACAGCTTCAGAAAATAAGCCTTTTCTAATACTCTTCTGTACAGAAATGATAAACCCCTGTAAATCCTTTGCCAGTCCTACACACCCATCAGCAGTGTCTGTGCTGTTTTTCCCAGACTCTTTGCTGAGCATTTTCCTTCTGTACTCTTTGCTACCTCAGGTGTACCTCTTCCCCACTGGTAAAGGTTATACTTGGAGAAGGACCCTTCCCTCACCCCACATCCTACCTGACCCTGGGACCCAGGGAAGGAGACATGCATGGGCTGCTCCAGCCCTGTAGTCAGATGCTGCCTCAGGAAACATTCGAAGAGAAATGGGAGGTGCTCTCTCAGCCTCAGGAATGGAAACTCGCTACAGCCTCCAGCTACCAACTTCTATTGGGAACTTACTGGGAATTTGAAACTTATAAACCTTAGTATGTCTATAGATGTTTACACAGGAAAGTGTAAATTTATGTGGTTTAGTAGCACAAGGAATTCCTGCCCTAATATCTGTAACTTCATCTAGAGACACAAATGTCTTGCTCTGCCATGGTTGCAAACTCTACTTCATCCAACAAAGATGAGAAGATCTTTGACACCCTCCGAAGAAAGGCATAATACCTCTAAAACCATAACTTCAAAGCTGTTAAAGCAGGAGGCAGCCAGTGGAGCTCTTCCTTCCAGACAGACCACACTGGGAGGGCAGTTACAGGCCATGCTGTGCATGTAGGAAGGTCTTCAGCATCTGAGGTCTTTCAGAGTACACTGCAGGTATAAAGAAATAGCATCAGATTTTAACAGCCTCCAGATGTCTTGAAACATGATAAGTAACATTGCAGTTGTTGTCTCTGTCCAGTAAATTATGATGGACATTGCAATGTAAGCCCGATTTCACAGGGCCCCAGTGAAGCTACACCAGTGAAATCCCAAACTACCTATTAAACAGTTCAACTAAAGTTTGACTTTCTGCAGTTTCTAGTTAATGTGCCTCTTCAGGATTTCAGAAAGAGAGTAACATTTCATCTAAAGGTTCAAGGCAGAATTTAAAGTATTACCAACTATCCAATGTTTAAAAATAAGCATTAACAGATGCTGATGAATAGTACTGTGCACATCAATTATTGTTTTTAATAGCATCCATTCAGCCTCAGCAGTCACAGTGGAAGGGCTGGCGCTCATTATTAAGAAAATTAAACAGGAATGTACTCTCTAATGTTGATCACAATTATACCAATCATAGAAAGTGGCAGGACTCCTGTGAGCCTGTACTGGTGGAAGACCCTATTAATTATCCCAGTGGAAGGAGGAATGATTTGCCTTTGTCACAAAAACAAACCTCAGCACTTGTTAACTCAGCTAGAGAAAAAGTACTGAGATGTGTTAATTTTTCATATTGGAATGAATCTGGAAGGTCAGAAGAGTGTTTTGATATTTAGCAAATGAGAAAGATTATTTGTGAGATTAGATTAGTCTGACACTGAGGGTGTTGATATTAATATAAGACTGTAGTGCTAAAGAAAGGTGTTAGAAACTCAAACGCTTACCGAATAATTTATTATTGTTATTTGCATGGTAAGGGCACACAGAACCTTTTTTTAAGTACTTCCACATTAATTTAATATTTCACATTTATATTTGGCCTTCTGTGGGTCACAAAATACAAAAAGTAACAGGAGTCAGGAATATTTTGTGCATGTTTCTGAGAGGCCAAACATGTTTTAGCATGTTTCTGGTAGGCTATGAACTCTTAATATCTCAATTCCCTTTTCTGGGCAATGCAATATAAAGGCTAACAGGAGAAACACAATCAGCCTGATCCTCCTCTCAGATTGCTGTCTGGATTACAGTGCTTGAAGAATTCCCTGGGGAAGAAGCTGCAGGCAATAAAGCTCTTAGTTTTATTTTTTCCAGCAGGGAAAGAACTGAGAGAGGGCAAAGGCTGGAGGGGGCAGCTGCAAGTGCAGGAGTACCAATCCAGAACTGCCCAGAAACGTTGTGCTGACACTGTATGAATGAAACCAGAAACACAAGAGAATTGAAAAAGCAAATTAGCAGCTGACAGGTGAAACTACACTTCTGAAACGAACCTTACATCTGTCCCATCATCCTTTCTAAATGTTTTCAAGATGGCCAAATAAACAAGATAAACCATAACATTTACATTGTACCTCTCCACTAAACTTCAGGAAGGAAGATCTCTGCTCATCCAGCTGTGAGATGATAGGATTTGCTCTCATTATTTTCTTTTGCGTTATTTTTCTGCCTATTCCACAACTGGCAACAAAGTGGGGATTTGAAGGCTGAATATTGATATATCACTCCTTGGAAACTCAGACAATTAAGGTGGTTTGGCAAGATCTCAAATCATTCAAAGTTGAATCAGAACAAACAAGGGAAATAGCATTTGGGGCTTCCACCCAGCTGCTGCTGTTGTCACTGTGAGCATTTCATAGAATCATAGAATGGTTTGTGCTGGAAGGGACCTTAAAGATCATCTAGTTCCAAGCTCCCCGGCCATGGGCAGGAACGCCTTTCACTGGAATAGGTTGCTTCAACCTGCCTTGAACATTTCCAGGGATGAGACATCCACAGCTTCTCTGAGCAACTGGTTCCAGTGCCTCAATTTAAGAGTTGTTTGGTTAGGAGACAAGTATTTTCAGTAAAACTTTCCTCTATTTCTGCAGATTTTGAGAGTTTCCCACATAGCAGAATCCACAATCAGAAGAGAAAAGTGTTTCAGGAGATGTCTGTGTAAGATGGTGGCTAGTGGCATGAGGTGGGTAATGTCCAATCATTACAAAATGAGTCCATCTACACTCTTCCTAAGGTGTAGAACATATTAGTAAAGATATATTCTGGTTTGATATATAGGGACTTAGACCAAAACTAGTTTAATCCACCTATTACTCAGTAAAATACTTACAAGTCCATTTGGAGAGACTGTCACAGTTAGAAACTTATGTGGGACATAAAGCAAGGGCTGAGGAGGAGTCAGATAAAGGCTTGGTGGACTCACAAAACACACTATTCCAAAGTGGAAAATTAGGCTCAACATGATGCAAGAAAAAATTCTGTATGTTACCAAATCAATTATGCAGCCAAAGAGTTCACATTAATTTTATCTCTTAGCTCCAACATCATCTGTTAGCTCCAAAATGCAACCATGTGCTGTGACTCCTGGATCTCAAAACATGCAAAATTACATTTGCATAGTCTTCAATAGCTTTTGGAGAGATGATGCCCTAAAAGATATGCAAGAGGAATTGTAACTCAGGTAAAATGAAACTAGTCCCATTTTACAACAGACTGCTCAGTGGTCTGTGGCTGCATAGTAAGGATACAGCAAGATGGGTCATAATTGTGTTGGTTTGCTAAATTTACCTGCACAATAAAATTTTAGTGATTCCTTTATTTGGAAAAACATTCTGAGCTCTTCATCTCATTAATTTGCACTTACTTTAAACTGCACAATTTATTTTCCATAATGGAAAGAGTCTTACAAAGTGGAAGTCTGTAAATATTTGAACTCCTATCATCAAGTCAAGACTCAGAATCAATAAACAGTTTTCTTTTTAACCTGATATTGGTATTCTGGGAAATATAACTCATTTGCATATACTTGGCCCACTGATGGGACTCCAAGAATTTCAAATATTCCTACAGCAATGAGTCATCCCAGATGCTGGAATAACATCTGAGATTATTGTTAGACAGACGACAGCAGAGACATGCCCAAACTGCCAGGTATATTCTTCTGAGAGTTTATTAAAGCTATAATAAAAAAAAAAACATGGGTGAAGATGTGTGGAGCATGGCAACAAAAGTCTTTGTGGCTGAGGGAAATCTGACTCTGGAGAGACAGTTTTACAGTGGCACTGATGCAGAACTGGACTGGCTAGGAAGGAGAAGCAGAGAGACATCTCAGTACACCTTTGTAAAACAATGACTATTTCACACAGGAGGGTACATGTCAAGGCAAGAGGTACCACTATTCCTTCTCACCAAAGGTCAGACGTTGTTTCTGCTGCCTGTAAGAAATACGACTATGAAATTCAAAGGATGGAGTTAGAACCTTAGGGGATGCTGACAGAGGGTTTTAAAAACATTTTGTTTATGTTTCTTTGAATCTGCAATGAACAAAAATCCTCGGTCACACATGTTATTGTGACCTGGATGATAAATTATAATAGAGATCACAGCTGTGCAATGGCATCCCCTGCCCCTCAGCCGGATCCTGGCTCTCATATGAAAAATGTGAATGCTCATGGAAGTGCTCATGGAAACAGCATCTTTCTACTTTTGAAAGGTTTTTGTTTTACAGTAAACCAAGTTTATTGTCTTTTCTTGGTTTACAGTGGCACAGTCACTCAGTCATTGCTCAGGCACCCTCCTGCCCATGGATAAAGAAGCATCTTGAAGAAAGCGCTTTGAGCAGTGAAGAGCAGCACAAAAACAGCTTAGAAATACATCCAGAGGCTCATTCACAGTTAGGGTTGAAATATCAGGCAGAAAGCCTTAAGATTTTGCTTGGTATTTTTGTCTGGTTGATTGGTTGGTTTTTGTTGTTTTTATTTGTTTGGCTGGGCTTTTTTTTGGGTGTCTATTTTTTTTCCCCACCCCAATATTTTCAGTGTTTCCTGGCTTATTTGAGCTGAAAATGCTCAGGGTAGATGAGCCCATCCTTCCAAATTTTAATAATCCTCAAAACTTAACTTGATGCTAACTTCATTCCCATTTTATTTTGCAGAAAACAGAGGAAAAGGAGGTGGAAAGTAACGTCTATTTCTAATATGAAATGTTATGTGCATATTGCATCCAGGCTTAAGCAGTCATGGCAGCTAACATTCAAGTGGAAGCTTTTTCTTCTGTTAAGAATTTTCTTTTGGATCAGTGGAAGTAGACATTGAAGAAACCATAGCACTTTGGCTCATAACAGCCTATAATTTTATTTTCTCTAAACAACCAGATGAGCATTCTTTTTTGCTTCCTTAATTGTGGCCCACAAAAGGCACTTGAAAGACCTAGTCAACCCAAAGGCTTTTTAACCTGCCTGGAACAAATGACATTTTCCTTTTAAAAATCATATGCAGTGGATGGAGAGGGGAGTTAAAATTACTTTTTAGAAGGAATGATGAGTATGACCACTCGTACTATTTATATATTTGTATCTATGTGTGTTTATCTGTCTCATTCCTGGGCACCCTTACACAGAGCTCACTTCGAGGAGAAAAAGGGTATTTAATAAAGAATTGCAAAAAGCAAAAGATCAGTGTCCTTCTTCTTCCCCATACAGTATATACACTTTGCCTTTCCAGACCATAATTCCCCTGAACAGAAGAAGCTTTAGAGAAGCTTTTTTGCAGCAAGAAAGCCTCTCCAACAGCCATCATAAACCCCCACTGAGGAGGTTAAAACATGCAGCAACCCAGGCAGTCAGAAGCAGGTTATTTGGTGCTTTGGTTCCCATGCTTGATCTGAGCAGCTGTGGTGCCGAGAGCTGTGCCACAGGCTGCCGAGACAACCCCAGCAGCCCTGTGAGGGACTGCTTCAGTCCTTCAGCAAAGCTGTCTAAAACAGTTTCCTGGAGAGAGAAGTCCCACCAACGTTCCTGTGGGGGTAGTTAGGGAAAAGGGAAGGGCTGGGCAGTCACCACCCGCCATAGCTGAGAGGCAAATCACTGCTTCACCTTACTCTCCATATTAGTGACCCTCGTATTTCAGGCTGAAGAACACTATTCCTTCTGAAATACTTTCCTCATTCCTCCTGCAAAGGATTTTTTCTACTTTCTAGGCACAGCTGATTTCTTCAAAGCCCATCTATCTCACTGACTATGGCAGGGCAGCATGTTTCTAAAGCAATCTAAAGCAATAATTGTGGTGTGCAACAGTAGTAGCTTATCAAACCTCAGAAAGCGAAGGTTAGTCTGAAAATAATAGAATAATAACATGAAACACAAAGGGAACACAGTTCTCGCAGAGCTGGTGGCTGATTTAGGGAAGCTGACTGTTTGCTCTTGGAAATTGAGCGCTACATTCCAGGAATCACATTTATCTGGGTCTGAGCACAGGCTGTGATGCAAAGTTCTTCTATGCCATAAGATACGTGTATAGCACTTCACCTCTCAGTGGCATTACACCTGTGATGAAGTTTGTACAGAATGACAAGGAACCGCATTTCAAGTAGGCAACTCAGAAGTTTGCTGCTCCAGAAGGAATTTAGGCATCACAAACATGGATGAAACCACAATAAAGTCAGAGGAAATGGTACATCCCCTTCACTTGGGTTTGTCTTTCTTTTTCCCTTGTGTGGGTGCTGAGATATTGTGCATCCACAAGCCTGAGCTCTCTGGGTAAGAGAGGTTTTTATTATTTGATATAGGACATCTACTCAAAAACACTGTGCTAACACTACACGTAAGAGACAGTAAAGCTTTAATCACACAAGGCAGAGAGGGGGAAGGGAAGATGAGGCCAAAGATTAGACAACTTCATGAGGCCCTTCCATGAACCTAAATAATTCTGTGAGCCACAAAGCCAAGACACCATATAAAAGTCAAACTGAAGAACATCGAGAGCTTAAAACACTTGCTGCCTGCAGACATTGGGGCAGTACCAGAATCCCACATTGGTTGGTGCTCACCTTTCTCCTATTTCACATTGTCCATCCTCCTTCCTCTTCATTTTTGATCTGCCTCCTTTCAGCCTTCCACTCTTAACCTCTGTAATTCATATTCTCCACCTTCACCCGTCCTCGACTCCAAAAGCCCCTCTCACCAATATCACTCCCTTCTCCCACATCACCTCTCTCACCTTAATAAGTGCTTTTGTGAAAGTGCCACTGCTAAAGGTGCATCCTCCCTTTCTCCTTTGATGCTGCACAGTAACAACTGACCTGCACCCTCTTCACCCCTAATCAGTGCTCTTCTCTCCATTGATCCCACCCACACTGCTGGAGCTTTCCCTGATGCTGGCTTCCTGCCCTTTTCTCCTGCTGGGAAAAGGAGCAGGGTTTGTGAGCACAGCAAGGGCCTTCTGCTACCCTTCGAATCTAGTGGGTGATTTGTGGTTCTGTGCAGGTTGAATCTGCCAGCAAAACAAACCAGAGTCTCCCTCAATGAACTAAGGCAAAAGCAAGGGATAGAAACAGACTGTTAAGTTATATTTTCCAGACCATTTATTTCTGGTCTTTTATGGTTTGTGAAGAAAAGAGACACTTGGAATATTCCAGTAGAATAAAATTATCAGGGATGTGATTATCAGATATGCAGTTCTCTCTCAAGATCTTCTCTGTAATGTTTGTTCATTGACCTGCTGACGTATTAAAGACTCCTTTGGAGGCTCTGAGACAGTTTCATGTCATGTGTTTTCTGGTATAAAATGTTCAGGGCATGAATGTGTACTGTTCAGTGTTTTGGGAATTGATGGATATTTATGTCATCAACACATCACTTTTAAATATCCTAATTCATTAGAGCATCCACTTCCAGCACCTCCACAACACAGTAGGCAACTAAAAACCAGAGCTGCTGAAAATACAAAGGAAGACATTTATTCATTCATGCATTAATTCACTCACTCATTCATTCATTCCTTCCCAAGCAGCCTGTGCTTTCCTGCACCAGGCGGAGATGGATGCACAGCTGTCGGCTCCCCTCTGCTGGCTGGTACACGGGCACGGAGCAGAGCCACGGCCAGATCTTCCCGGGGCCCTTATCCACCACCTGAAAAGCAACGAGGGCCCAAACTGTTCAAATAATCATGAAAGGATGTTTTTCCTGGCAAGTGATCAGCCTTTGTATGACCCTGTGAAGGGGCAAGCAGATGTGACAGCAATTTTCACAAATTCTTTATGCCAAGACCAGTAACTTACTGCAGGGAGACTGGAGATACTGCCTGGGGTGAGGATGTATTGAACTTCCTGTTGTAAACACCAGATTTCCTGTGATTATAAATTTCTGTGGCTATAAATTCTGTGATTATAAACCTTAATCATTACGCCTGACAATTTTCCTGTCAGATCTCTACCTCAGACTGATTCTTTTTAACTTTCTACCAAAACAGCTCAGCAATTCCTATAAATTAATATAGGGAGGAACAAAATATTTTTCTCCTTCATTTTATTTGCTAATTTCTTTCTTTTGTTTTTCTCTTCTCACAATGCTTTCTAGCAGTAACTTGAAATGTGGCAGTTTGGGAATGGCTTTATATCAGCAGCCAGAATGTACATACCCAAGTCATAAAACTTGGAATCAAAAATTGCCTCTCTGCCCATAAGCAGAAAGAGACTTGGGGGTTTAGCAGCAAACCTCTCCAAAGAGCCTGTCTATGCTGAGAGCACACTGCTGTTTTAGCCCTTCTATGGGACTGCAAATCCAGCATTTTGTCAAAACACTGCCCAAAAAGAGACAGTAACACCCTTCCCATTGATGGCAGCTAGTCCACAGACCTGAGGGGAGAACACGTGGCAGCAGCACTTCCACCCAGCCAAGCTCTGAGTGCTTTTGGCAAGGCACTGCTTGGACAAGGAGCCCAGAGTTGCTCTTCAATTGCATCCTGAAAACAGGGCAGCATGTTCAAAGCTTGACTGTATCATTAAGCAACACCTGTAACTGAAGCACGCTCTTCTTTTACATTCCCTGGTTAGGGATTTGTTTGGGATTTTTTTCCTGATAATGGGAATTCTGATACTGGCTTCATGAGAACAAGGCATGACTTTTTAGTCAGGGAAGTACTTAAAGTCCACTGTGTACGAAGGGCATTTATTTCTAAGTACGGAAGGTCTGGTTTGAATCAATCCTGATATCACAAAATTAAAGAAGTCTCATTTACATGGCTCAACGCCAAGAAAGGATACTGCTTATCATTATTCATATTATTGTTGCTATTTGTATTAAATTATTTATGCCCTGAGTAATAGACTCTTACAACTTTTAAACACTGGGGATAAGGGTGTCTTCTGGAGGCACAAAGATACAGTCCTGAGTTACAGTGTGTTCGTCCATAATAACACATCACTTTGAAGAGTAGGAATAGCCAAAGAACTATCCCACATACCAGGAACAGGATCTCTCAGAGCAATCTTCTCTCTGGGAGATCAGATATTGCCCCTTTGGCAAAACTTTGCAGCCTGGGAACAAACCTGTGATCTTCTTGTTCTTGCCCCAAACAATCTGGTGTGGTCTGCTGGCAAGGTACCCCCAACAGTCAGTGAGCAGCTTCTCAATGGGAGCCCAGATCTACAACAGAAACAGTACACAGGCACAAAACTAAGGCTTCTCATACACCCAAAGGGAAATAAGGATAAAGGTTGTCTTGGTCCTTGGTCCTTGGATTTTGGTCAAACCCTGGTTTGTTTCAACACTTTTTGTGTAATACAGGAGCATTTATGGATAGTGCATGCGTTGCAATGTACTCACAGCATAGAACACGTATGTGTTCCATTACATATACTGTGACATTTTCTTAAAATCATTAATGCTTTGTCTAGCAGAGATATATTTATTATACTGAAATTGTAGAGAACTTCAATTTCACTACTTGACTAAACACCAAATAGGACCAACATTATCTACAGGGAAACAAGGAAAGAAAACAAAAATAGTGCAAAATGCTGCGGTGGTTGTTTGAATCAAATTTTCATTAAAATGATCAGGTTTATGCGAATTTATAACTAAGCTACAAGTCAAGCACCAACACAAAAGCCCACAGGAGCACAATGATAAATGGCTGACCATGTTGCTTGCTGTGTCGGTCACAGACTTATGATCCTGTTACCAGTTACGGGCAAACTGCACAGTGTGGCCACAATGAACGGTGGTGTTGATCGGTAAGATGCCATGGTTCAACACAGAAACACTTTGCATAGCAGGTAGACAAAAATGGGAAAATAGTATACACAGAGTACAGTCTATATTCCATAATAACTGCCTCTGATGATAGATCCTGCAATAATTTCAGACCCAATTTCAGTAGTCACTGACCATAATCTTGTGGCTGATGATTTTTGCTTGATGCATTATGGTACAGAAGTCCATTTGCAGTAAATGTACGCCTTGTGAAGAGACTTAAACCAGCATGGCAGGAGGACAGGCTGAAATAATTTGAAAACCACTTCCACTCCTTAAGTGGCTCTCAGGATTAGAAGCCACAGTGGTAATGTGAAAAGCACTTGGCTATCTTCAGGGATTTCCCTTCAGCATTGAAAGATTTCTCAAGATGTTTTTGAAGCTCTGATGGAAAGGATTTACAGTGGAAAGGTTGGCCGGTGGGGTCATCCCGTTTCTTCTACTAATCATATGATACAGTAAGAAAAATACTTTCTGTTCTTCCAAGCACCTACATAAAATACTGTCTTTAAATGGAAAGCCGTGTTTATCTGAGAGCTGAAATCCAAGACAGAAATGGACTAAAAGAGTATGCTGATTGTTTTCCTTACACTGAACACAACAAACAATATCTGCTTATTAGTTTGTGTTTATTTTGCACTTATTAGTAGATATCGTATAAAAAAATGGCAGGGCACCTGGTTTTGCTTGAGAGGCTTCCATCAACCACAGACTCCTGTAGCTCTATCACAAAGAACTAAATAATGCAGCTCTTCCCAGGGTTGTGACTTTTTTAGGCAACAAGAGTGGATCACACTCAGCACCAGGGCTCCCTCAGAATTCAGAGCTGCACTGACCATGCTGCTTCTCCTCTTGCTCTTGTTTGCTTCCCCCTGTCTTTACAGTTTCATCAAATCTCCATCCAGACAAAGGACCCAAGAGCTCTCTTGGACACAATAGTTACTGGGATGACTATTCAAAGGCTTTGAGAGGACAGTTGTCTTTCACACTTTCCTGGGGTTGTCAGACATAATTTCCAAACACCAGAGCCGCTCGACACCCCAACTGTTACTCTGCACTGGGAGGTTTAAAAATAGGGCTGTAAGAATTTTACTGAAGTTATATCTTGCACTCACCCTCAGTAGGAAAGAGAATAATTGAAACGTTATTACAAAAAGCTCATTACAAGTTAGCTGTGGGCTGCCAATCAGGCAAGGAGGTGTTGTCATTTCTTCTTCATATACTATTAAACCTACTTGAGAAAATTCTTGCAAAAATGAGGGGAAAACCTGAGCTTTCCACTAGCATTAGGAAAAGGTAGACAATCACATGGACACAAACCCAACATTTCTGCTTGCATGTCCACCTCTCAGCTTTCACCAGAGGCTCCCAAGTGCTCAGACTTGCTTTGCACTCACCACCAAAACAAATAGATAAAAATAAATAAATTTGAACTGGCATTTTTATCTTTCCAATCAAACGTGCAGACCAGCCCTGGGTACACTACACTTGTCATGCCCTCTCCTGACCTGAGAGACCTGCCTTTCTGGTCCCAGCCTCCCACAACATCTATATGTCACTGCTTATCATCTGAGGGCAACAGGGGACACAGAGACTTTGTGAGTCAACACAAGAACCCGAGGAAGGGAACACCTATGGGTTGCATGCTACAAAAACCTCTATAGTCTCACAACTAAAGCCCAAATCCAATTTTTTGTTCAGGCTCCCCTACAGAATAAACTTCTATCTGGTCTTCTCGTGCTTTTATTTATACAGTAATAATAATACCCCAAAAGAAGTCTCTTTTCTCCGTATCTACAGGTCAACAAAGGTTCTCAGCTCTGGGGCCACAGGCTGCTGCTACAAGAGGCTACAGAAATAGCATTGGATGTGTTTGCGGACATTCTTGTTAAGGTTCATTTTAGCCATCTTTCCCTTTTTATCTGTACCTTCAGTTTTATGGATAAAAAAAGAAATATTGCATCAGTCATGGACATACTGCTGCTTCAAGACCAGAGCACCCCTTTTCAAAGGACAGAAGAGGAAAAGGGGGGGGAAAATCATATTAAAAACTTAACTCCAGGATCTGCCAGATGGTCGTCTTTCCCCCATTTCCCTGGTGTGGTCCTATTACCTTACTCCTCCACAGAGCCCCAAAGACCCCATTCCCTATGGGATTGTGCCAGAGAGAAGGAGGATGAGGAGGATGAGAAGGATGAGGACAAGGAGTAGGACAAGGAGTAGGACAAGGAAGATGAGGAGGACAAGGATGAGCAGGACATAAAGGAGGAGGAGGAAGAGGAGGAAGAGGAGGAGGAGGATGACGATGATGATGAGACTGAGGAGGATGAGGACAAAGACAAGTAGGATGAGGAAGAGGATGATGATGAGGAGAATGAGGAGGAAGCCTTCAGCCACTTGCTTAGCTACTGGTTCCAGAGAGAGAGAGAGGATGAAGAGTCCTTCTGGTTTCCTTCTTCCCTATTGCTACTGCTGCCCCAGAGCCATTTGTCCTCCAGCAGGTTCCTGCCACCATCCTCCCTGTACCGTGACTCCTAAAGTCCATCCAAGAGACACTGCTGTTACTTCCCAAGGCTGCCAAGCAAACCTGCTCTGGCCTATGGTTATAAACAAATGTCTCCAAAGAGCTCCTGCTCTTTCCTGAACAGAACTCCTCACAGCATCCATATGACCAGCATCAAGGAGACCTTCATCACCATCTCACCCACCTTAAAATTGATGAGGATTAATTTTCTTGGACTTGGCAGGCCTTTTTCTCATTTCTGTCTGCATCAATAAAGCTTTTAAAGAAATGGCAAAAGGAAAGCATTCATATGCATGACTACTTTTATTTCATGTGCTTGTCCCATTTCCTTCAGTGTAGCCTTTTTATAGTTTAATGTCTAGATTTCTGCACTGGCAAACCAGTTGATTTTGACAGTGGGATGTGTGACATCAGATATTGGCTACTAGTGAAGAGAAAATAGTTATAACAGTGGATGTTTGTGAGAGTTTGTTAAGAAGATCAGTAAGAACAGGAGCACTTTGACTTTTCTTATTATGGTTTCTCTGGCAACCAGGGGAAATAACATAGGTAAAATTATAGTCCCATCACGCTCATGTGCTGACAGTACATAATACATAATTGCGTGCTTCCCACCAGAAAGCTTACTCAGTATAATCCCATACAATCTTTTCTCTCTCACTGTTTTAGGTATTTCATCATTTTCACAGCTTGCAAAGCCCTAAAAAACTCAAAGAAGGAAACAAAACCTCTTGAGTTTGTTTTGCTATTGCCTGGCTTTGAGAGCTTATGACAGCACCAATTTAGTTTGTCTGGCAGCAATAAACCTAGATTATTCAAAACTAAAAAGTGGGTGTGTAAATCATGCAGTCTTTCCGGAGAGAATTGAGTTTGCAGTTTGTCAGAATCCTCATCCCACTAGATGATCAGCTTCAATACTTGTACAGCATCTTTACTTCTGACAGAACCTGATTGGCTATTGATTTCAAAGGGGAGGTGGTGGGCCAGTACCTTTCTTTCAGTGTACATTTTCCAATGGCTGGAATATGCAGTTTGTCAAACCCACGTGCCTGCTCTCTGTGTTTTGAGTTGTACTGGTCTCACAATCCAAGGAAACTCTGGGCTTGTAGAAGGTACTCAAGGGTACCTGGAGAAGCACCAGCATTTTGCTGTGATCACAGAAGGAGGCTTTGTTAAGCCAAACACAAGTGGGACCTGCTCTGTCTGTCTGTAAAGTGTAGGAGGCATGTCCCAGGGATGCAGGGGGACGCACCAAGGGCTGGGAAGCCAAGGGGCATGTGCCGAAACAAACAACCCCATTGGTCACAAGGTCACATGGGTTCAGGGGATAAAAGGGAGCGCCAAGTTTGAATAAAGTCTCTTTGATTTCCACCTCATCGGAGAGTGGTCTGCATTTCTTTATCATATAAAGACACCCACCCTACAGTAAAGTATTTTGCTGACACCAGCTGCCTACAGCTTCCTTGCTCATACTCTGGGATGTTGTTTCACTTGTGTTAAATATAGTGCAGCCATTGGAAAAATCACCTAAAGGACAAAAAAAAAAGGTTGGCCTCTGCCTTGCTTTGCCGACCCTGAGGGATAGAAGGCTAAAGCATGACTAGGAGGCAGTGCTGGAGATGGAAGTAAATAACCATTTTTAAACCATGTCCTTGTTGCCTATCCTCATCTTCTCCTTTGCATAAAGCTCCTGTTCAGCTTTCCTAGACATCAATTTTTAGTGAGGACACACACCACATGACTGTGCTGAGGGCAAGATAACTTTGATCATTGAAAAGAGAGCTTTACCTTGTACTATATTTTCCACACTGTTTTTTGGTACTCCTCAGGGTATTTGTCTGCAAATTTATCTGCAATCTAAATAAATATTTATCTGTTTCTCAGATAAATGTTTTTGAGATACTGCCTCACCTGTAACATCCAGAATTTGTATTTTAATAAAGCGGGTTCCTTTTTCTTCCTCTAGAGATCTTGTAATCCCAAAAGAAGCAAGCACATCTATTGCTTTAATATACTTCATGAATACAGTCTCCTTATTACTTTTAGAGAGAGCACTTCAGATGTCTTTGAGATGTTCTTCATTTGTTTTTTTCTTCTTGGTTTTTTTTTTTTTTTTATTTAAGCCAGACTTACCAGAATTAGCAGGATTGCCCTACTGACTGAGGATCGATACTAGATTGCTTTTCTCCCCTCACAGCCAACAGCTTCATTGTCCTCTGACATCAAAAATATTTATCAGAGTTACAGTCATTTTATAGACTTCTTTATCTTAACACTATCATGAAAGGCTTAGTAGATACAATACTTTTCATATATCAGCTCCTTTAATGCTGGCTCTTCTTTACAGATGGAGAGACACAGAGATGACTGAAAGTGACTTTCTGGGGAAAATTACAGTCATAATTCAAACCACCAGACGCTTGATGTCATCCACACATTGTGACAGACTTGAAACGGCAGATAAACCTTTATAGTAGGAGGCTATGGCTTTCCTTTTCAGCGTAAACAACTTCAGACATTTGGCGCCTTTATTTCCAATGTTAAAGACCTGCATGTTGCAGAGTGACAACCACACAGCAGTTCAGAAGGCAGCTGGGTTTTGGTTGAGAAGACTGAAGAATGACAGTGCAGGTTACAGCATCCCCTAGTTGGGAGCTGCTGCTGGCTGTGCCCACATAGCTGAGCACACTATCACAGAGTTAGTGGTTTCTATAGCAGCAAGCACTATATAAAAAGCTTGACTTTCCCCTCACCCAGCTAATCTTCAAATGATGTAAGGGAGTTTGGAGAGAAGAGAACAAATCTGCATCTTTTTTTGTCGTATGTGGGCTCTGAGCAAGCATTGCACTGGAGGCTCTGTGGGGATCACCCCCCCCTGGATCTTAAGACTCATGCTCCACTGGTGTTTTGTAGTTACTGGGTTTTACGATAATTTTTATCAATCAGGAGGTGCCCAGAGGATTTCTCAATTTCCCAGATGCTCCATATTAAAACCATACCTAACCATGCCCTGCCACCTAATCAGCTTCTCCATCCACTCTCCATGACAAAACCCATGAGGATCTCACCAGATACAAAATCCTCCCAAATGGTGACTCTATCCCAGCCTACGACCCTTCTCCTGACCATGCTTTCTGAACCACTGGCCAAGTATAAAGGCAAGCCAGCTGAAGGACAAACACGTATGGGTGAAATCTCTAAGGAATAAGGAATGGTTACACTTTGGAATAAAATCTTGCCAATTTGTGTATCAAGAAAAAAACAAACCCAAAGTACTGCCAGCAACAGTGTCTTAAAATCAGTTGCAGGAAGGAAAAAAATGTCCTTTTCTGGCATACCCTTTAAAAGACTAAAATCTCCCTGCAGTCAGGATGTTCAGAGGCATTGTCAGAGACTGAAACAGTTAATGATTTATGCATTCTAAGAGACTTCTGCAGGCTTTTGACTTTCTGATGGGCAACTGGGCCCATCCCCCCTCCTCCAGTGCAGAAGATGTCAAGCCCCGAAAAGGCGGGAAGAGCTGAGTTTACCATGCCCTCCACATGAACTCCGCGCCAAAAAGGGGGACACCACCCTATGAAAACAACTCCCCACCCTGGGGGAGGTGCAAAGGATATGGATTTTGACTGGTGACTTTGGGGGGTTTGGCGGGGTTTTTGTCTTTCCTTCCCCCCCCTCCCCAGCGGATCAAGACATCGCTGGATCCAGTGGGCGGTGATTATCTCATCTTCTTTTTTTTCTTGCTCTCCCTTACTCTTACCCTGTCTTTCTCTCCCCTATGCATTTTTCTCCTCCCCAGAAAGGTTATGACAGCACCCAAAAATGTTAACTTACCTATTGATTCAAAATTGTTAAAATAAATCTTATCAATATATGTTTTCATACACCGATTATTTAGTGTCGTTTCGCTTTAATCCACCCCAAAGGAATTATTGATAAAACCTGGGTTACCCCCTCCCCCCTCTTTTCCTGGGGCGGGTCGTAACAGGCATGGAACTTACTTATTCCACTAGGTCTTCTCACGCAAAATGTCCAGTTCAGTCAATAGACATTTTGCTTGAGTAAAAGCTACTTCTTTAACCAAAAGGCAAGGAAATTACAAACTGACAGGTTTAGGTTTTCAAAACACACATGGAGTTGCTCCCACTAAACTGAGTTTTTCCATTTATTTTAATGGAAAAACTCATATTCTGCTGAGTGCTTACATGAACCTCTTCCTCAAAGCAGTCATGTACTTTCTAGTACTGTAAATGAGTGAAAAATACCCTCTCCCTACCGAGTGGCTGTGATGTATTATTTACTGGCAGTTTTTAAAAAATAAAATTATTCACCATTTAAATATTGAATGTAGATTTGTCTTCAACTTATCTGCATTAATCCTTTTGTTATTAAACCAATTAGTGTACTAGTTTAGAAAATTCCTCAGGACATAAATTTCCATGGCACTGACATTTATTTGAACTGTAAACAGAACTGAAGGGTTGCTATGGTGTGATCTCTTTCTCAAAGTCTATTTACTTCTCCCAGCTAACAACAGTCCCAATAGTGGAGTCTGTAAAACAGAACATACAAAGCAGCCAGCACACATCTTGGCATTAATAAATCTGAACACTCACCATAAACAAAGATATAAAGTAGGGTAAACTTTTTTAGGTTAAAAATTATATTTTAATCTGTATTTTGGGATAAAAGTTTTAAAAAGAAGAGGCAATTTGAAAAGTCTGCTTAGTATACAGCCTGAGTGTATATTCATAGTCCAGCAAGTTAATGAGACCCCGGAGAAATTGAAACAGGCAAAGACCAAATGGATACAGCATAGAAATGCTTTTTTCAAAATCCCTGTATTAGCCTTTTGCAAGAGTATGGTACAAGTTTAACTACGAAGCCAGTTCAAGTTATTTCCAAAATTAATATTCTCATTCACCAGCAAAACTTTTAGCTTCCGTAAACTGTTCTACTGGAACTACAAGTATAAGAAAGTTTCTGCTTTTATTTTACTCTAATAACATAGGTGGTTTTCATCATCAGACTTGCAAAAAAGGCAGCGCAAACACATCCTCAATGTTCCAATTGTCAGGTTCAAGGACATAACAAAACTATTATGAAAGAAAAATGGCTGGAATTAGGAATACAAACCATATCAAATAGAGAAAAGATCACACTTTCCTCTAACACAAGACTAGAAATTTAAGCCATATTTCTACAAAGTCTCTCACTCAACTTTTCCCTTTGGTCCTGGCTGAGTCCCTTTTCAAACAACAATTAAGTAACAGAACATACCATGCAATATAATGCAATCACCTAGTAATAAACTGCTTCACTAAGGCAGAGAGTGATCAAGGCTGGTGAAGGGACTCGAACACAAGTCCTGTGAGGAGAGGCTGAGGGAGCTGGGGTTGTTCAGCCTGGAGAAGAGGAGGCTCAGGGGAGACCTCAACACTCTCTACAACTACCTGAAAGGAGGTTGTAGCCAGGTGGGGGTTGGTCTCTTCTCCCAGGCAACTATCAGTAAGACAAGAGGGCACGGTCTTAAGCTCTAAGCTCTAAGTCAGGGAGGTTTAGGTTGGATATTAGGAGGAAATTCTTTACAGAGAGAGTAATCAGGCATTGGAATGGGCTGCCCAGGGAAGTGGTGGATTCTCCATCCCTGGAGGTTTTTAAGATGAGACTGGATGTGGCACTCAGTGTCATGGTCTAGTAACCACGGTGGTGTTGGATCAAGGGTTGGACTTGATGATCTTGGAGGTCCTTTCCAACCTGGCTGATTCTATGACTCTATGATTCTATGATACCCATTCAGAGAATGGGCCCTGGCACTATCTTCCCAGTGTAGGTGTAGTTATACCTTTCCTTCACAGAAAGAAATGTAATTTTCAACATCTGTGTGTGGGATTCCTTTAAAGGTATTTCTGCTACCCCACAGGTAATGGAGGTGTGGGGAATACATCTGCAGTAGCAGGTAGAGTGGGAGTGAAACCAACTGTGTTAAGGACTCACAACGACCTCTAACCCACCCTACAGGCCAGGGGCTGCCTGGCCTTTCCTGGTTCACTGTGTTAAGCATTTGGAGAGCAGGTGCACCTCATGTTCCCCAGCAGCTGCCTGGGAGTCCCCACAGCCAGCATGTTCCAAGACCACTCCGTGGCAATCCATATTATAGTAAGTGGAGGTGACTGAGAGATTTGTCTGAAAAACACTATTAACTGGATGTCAAGTTGTGAAATATTGACACACTCATAGTCATCTAGTGAAACCTGACAGCCTTTCCCTGTTCCTGCCTTTCCCTCCTGCTGTTGTAGAAAGATACAGGTTTCTTGCAAGTTTGCTATGGATCTACTGGCCCATCATGGACTTCTCAACTGTTCTAAGACTTTCTAAATGGCAGTAGATGCCTGTATGTATGACTAATTCACTGACCCAACTACTTTCATACAGGTTAGTCAATTTTAAGCAATTCAGAATACATTTAAAGGATCCTCAGCATGCACAGCAGACAAGAACCAAGATTCACAGAATGGCCTTTTCATGGTTTAAACTATTAAGGACTTGGAACACTCTGAAAAAGCTCTGTTTTGATTTCTATTTTTTCCTCTCTTTTAAAATCATATGGAAGCCTTGAGTAGTCTTCACAGAAACCAAGGATGCAGGTAGCACAATATCTGAGAGCTTTGACATTCCTCCTATTCAGCAGCAGGAATACTGGAAGCTGTAGGAGACCCCACCTGACCTCCATGGCTGTCAGGCTTTACTCTGCTCTCTGTCCTGGAACTCAAGAACCTGAAAGCATTTTGTAAATCCTTTTTTTCTCATCAAAGATTCACTGATCTCATCATATTTCAAGATTAAATACTTCAGGTTGAACAGGTCAACAATTTTCCACAATCTCAGTTTGGCTGAAGTTTTTTATGATGTCTATAAGTAAGAGGCTGGTATGTGCACTTACGTCAGCACTGTGATCAAAGCTGGATTTTTAAAGAGAGATATATGATACTCATATTGCACATGTGTAGATTATGTGAGTAATTCACACAAAAAGTAGAATAAGTTCTCGCCCTTTTTCTCCTTCAGTGTCCAAACGTAAGAAATCAAGATTTTATCCTAATTCTGCAACTGCATTTTTAATTGCATGGCTGTCTACTGCTTTGTAAGCTTTCTAAACTTAAGAAGTGATCTAAGCAAAAGGTTTCCTAAAAAATGAGGCCTGTCTTGAAAACTGGAATATAGCCCATCCTAAGAGGCAGGTTCCCATTCTCTTCATCACACCATACCAAGATTTTTAATGAAGCACCTGTTACAGTGAAAGTCCAGTCTGAAATTTGTTCTAAGTCTGTTTGGCTGCTCTGGCCCCAAGGTCTAGGGACACAGCTGTTTTTCTTTCGGTTTTGCCTGTTCAAGTATTTGCATGTGAACTGTTGCACAACTGAGCTAAAAATACAAAGCTCCAAACACATCCAGGAAGATTTCACATTGTTCTAGCTGTCCATTTCTTCAGGCAGTAAAAGTTCCCAGTGCCACAGCAAAACAATCAAGCTCTGTACAACCATAGAAGGAATAAGGTTGAACTGAGCTACGGAACAGTGCAGGTGATCCAAGAGAAGAATGGCAAAACGGACTGTGCAATCATGGTACACTCTGTTACTTTCCTCTGTAGGTCTCATGGAGCATCTGCCCTGCTGGGCCTGAGCATTATACAGGGTCAAATCAGGCAGGGACAGAGAGCAAGTGAGGTAAAGGTCTGACACGTCTGTGTAGCAGAGACAATGTGACTGGCAATCAAATCCTGCCCAGACTGGAGCAGAGAATCTGTGGGGAGATGGAAGTCTCCCAATACCTGCCAGGAGGTTATTGGAAAGACACAGTCAGGCTTCTTACAGTGGAGCCCAGTGGAAGGATGAAATAAAAAGGGTACATATCGGAACAGAAGAGGTTCTGAATGTATATAAGGCAAAACAGAGTGCCCAGTGGTGAGACACATTACCCAAACTGGTTTTGCAGTTTCCATTCTTGGAGGTTTTCAAGATCAACAGCATAAAGCTCTGACCAGCTGGTCTGATCTCACAGTTGATTTTTTTCCAAGGAGCAGGCTGGGCTAGAGACCTCCTGAGGTCCCTTCAGACCTGAATTCTCCTATGATCTCAGGAAACTTGCCATCAGATTATAGTGTATCAAAGAAAAGGCTAAACACAAAACTCCCTACATCTAGTTATAGGAACATCTTACCTTTAGGAAGAACGCCCTTCTATTCCCTAACAGTCAGACCTGGCCAAACATCAGCCTGAAGTGTGATTTAACATTAGCTTCTATAGTTAAGAAGGAAACTTACACTAATAGTCGCAGTGAAGATGCTGAAAGCTTTGCTGAAAAACAGATAAAGCTTGTGAAGCTTGTGATTGACATTTCAGACAAGGCTTCCCAATTTTAGACTCTGACAGTTACTTTAAAAAAAACCCAGGAGCTCAATTCTCAGCCAACAGAACTTGCAAAGGTGAAGACACTTTAAAAAACAGGCCCCTTTCATTTAGTAGCCAGGGACACAATTTAAAATAAATTTTAGATATCCTGATTTGAAAACTTTGCCTAACTTGCAGCAGAGATTTTTTGGTTTCTCATGTCAAAACTCAGAGTTAATGTCCTTTCTGAATACAGTGAAGTGGATGCTAAATGAAATATTTAGTGTACTAAAGAGCAGATCAACAAACAGACTCTTAGCTACCAGAGGAGATAGGTAAAAACCACAGAATGATGCAAAAAAATAACCTGAACAGCATCTTGAGCATTGAAATATGTAGTGATACAAAGCTGGAATATTGTAATTCACAAGACAAAATACTTCTGTAAGTACCAAAGTGGCCCAGGTAGCGGAGAGAGGAAACTGAACCTCTGTCCTATTCGTGCAGCAGCTTGCCCTGAGCTGTGGGCTGACACTGTGAACAGCTACACACCCCGGGAGTGCAGGAAGCAGGGCCACGGCCAGATTCCAGAGGCCAAACCGCTGCCTTGGGTACTTAGGCAGTATAAAGCAGGGCCATTTTGCAGAAGTACTTAACCACTTTATACACTGGAATTCTCTTAGACCTGTTAATGAACTGTGCAAGCAAACAGTGAGGCTGAACAGAATAAAGCCAAGCTCCACCATGCAGTTACCAGAGCTCCCTGCGGTGGTGAGGATGTGACTTGAGCTCAACTCTGACTAACAAAGACAACTTTGGTTGTCCATGCAATATTGCACTTCTTGACAGATCTAGCCTCTGAAACTACGTGAAACAGCACCTGAAAACATTCCCCAGCCAGCTCAGAACACTTCATATATTTATAGTTCTCCTCAAACCAGATACTTCCAAACATCCCTACTCACACACCAGCCCTGCAGCACTCCCTCCCTGAAATCCCATCACCTTGCTCAGCTGGCAGGTTTAAGGAGTAGACTCTAATGTAACAGGCCTACCTACTCTATGGAATAGCTGATGTTTAATATTTTTTCAAGTAAATTATTCTTCTTCAAATAAATAATTTTTGTTTCAAATAAAACAAACTGTGTATCAGTAGCTAACATATTTTGCAACATTCATGAGAGTATGAAAAAATCACAGCATATTTCTTACAGTCTGTACTACAGCTTTGGTTTTATTTTGAAGTGTCAGACTGTGTCACTGGAAGCAGACATTCCCTCTGTGGTATTTGTATGCTGCGATGCAACAGACACTCAACTTGCCAGGGTCTCTCAAGTTGCCAGGGTCTCTCAGCAGAACCCCGTTAAGACAAGAAGTAAGTTTATATTTTTTAAGAAAGCTACAGCAAAACTTGATACAGGATGCCTTTAATTAATCAACTACATAACTGCTCAAAAGGAGTTTTACTCCAAACTGGTAGTTGGCTGGATTTCTTTTTTCGTTTTGGCTGCATACAGTGACCCACTCTGCTCCTGCCAGACCATGACATGGCTTGTCAGCTTGACCTGTCACCTCTGGGCTTTCCAGGGCCCTCGGTGGTTAATGCCCAGGGCCGAAGCCCTACATCACCCCTCTGCTGGGTGCTCAGTGTCCTCTGACTGACCATGTAACACCCTGCTCTGCTACCCATCAACATGGCCCATCTTCCAGTCTGAAACCTTGACTGACTTGACTGATCTTTATTCATTTGAGGAAGATTATGATGACAAGTCAAATGCCACTATTTGAGGCAGGCAGGAAACACTGCTTGTACTGAAAGATTTCCATGGGGGTCTCCATCTTATTCATGAAGTGACAGAGGTCTTCTGAATTGTGACCTACTTTGAAAAGCTGATCTCCAGACAGTTGCCCTCTCCTCCAGCTTTTGGTCCTGCCTCTTATTTACAGATGATATATGCATTGCAAACAGGTTTTTAAACGTGTGTGTTTCTTAAATCTCTGCAAAATCTCACAAACTTTCTTATACGTAAATTTGCCTTGTTGTCTATCAAATCACTATCACAACCCTCAGAAAGTTTTTCTTTGCAGATAATGTGATATGGCTGTTCTTTTTCTTTTACAGGTGAGCTTGTTGAGAGACAGGCAGGCATACCATGCAACTTCTCCTAAATTCAGCAGTAGATGTAGGAGCAAGTGAATCCAGAAATTCTTCTAGGTCCCTCTTCCATTGTCTGAACTGTGCAAAACACAGCATTTGGCAACACAGTCCTTAGAGTTTAGAATACACAATTTTGTAGGAAAGTATCCCAACACAGTATTGACTTATAAGTGCAAATCAATATTGGGTGTATACTGAAGAAGAATCAGGTGTAAGTGAGAAAACTGGGAAACACAAATGAGCTAAAAAAGATTTCAGACTTATTCCTGCAAGTAGGACCACATATAAAAATCAGATCAGAGTCTCACTGACTTTGACAGCTCCCATACTGGACCAACAGGCACTTACAACCAAAGCAGCAACACATTTATCTCCTGTTGTTACTTCCCTTCTGTGACTGATATATTCTTGCATTTAATCAAGATATTTCCATGAAGTTTTTCAGTGTTTCAGAATAATCTCCTAAGTCTCTATCTTCCAAAGAAATCTGTGAGAACTTCTTAAGCTTCAAGAAACTTGTTACCACACATTTTAGGAAAAACCAGCTCAGAAGTTGCCCTTGGACAAGGACGTAAAATACTGGCATACAAAACCTGATTTGCTTAACTACTGTGTAATATAAATGATCAATTTTGAGAAATATGCATTTTAAAAATAAGGCAGTGCACATAGAGGCAAACATTAGCTCAAGTCTTGCATAACTGATACTGCAATACCCTCTTGTGGTCAAATAAAAATGTTTTGTCCAAACATCTGAACTTTTTCCTCCATAAAATGCCTCTCTAGACATCTTTTCCTTTGACTCAAAGGAAATTACTCACATATTTTTCACAGATGAATTTGTACTGCATATCATCACTTGTCTGGAAAAACCAAAAGACTAACCTCAGTCAGGTTCTTCCTCAGAATAATGGGCACTGACACTGCTTGTCAAATTAATTAATACAAAACAAACTTCTAAGCAAAGGCACCATCTTCAAAAGTGACACTCATGACTTTTTTCAAGTTTCACGTCCCCAACCAGAAAGAAATCAAGATGCCATAATCAATTTGCATAGATACATATGGCATGAAGCCACAATAAGTATCAACCTATTGTACTATGGGATGAAAAGAAGTTCCCAGTAAATCAGTTGTACCAATTCAAATGAACAAGTAAAATGCTAAACTGGCAGATGGTAAAAAGAGGGGAAACAGTTCAGTAACTGCAGCATGTCTGCTGAACTATTAATCTAGTAAATGGCCTAAATGGGATACTAGTATGTACAGTAGGGAATCTAGAGTAACACCCAGAAATGCCATCCTTGCACTCACCTTGATGTACGTTGGTGGTGCACAACTACTCCCTTAATGACTTTCAGTAAGATGTTCTGAGAAAAACTTTGCAGCCCCACATCTGCATCAAACCCAGGATAGTTACAACTCCTGCAGCTTTGCAACCACCACCCAATGGCACAGACCTTAAACACCTACTTGCAATCTTTCCATCCAGTGGCTGCATTTGGAGGCTGTACTCAGCTCAACAACCATTTTTAGCTTATTGCTGATTAATTTGCAGAAATTGACTTGAAGGAAGGATCAGAATTAAAATAACACAGGAACTTTGTACAGAAGAATTAAAGAGCATTCCATGCACAGGAACAGACTTTCCATCGGGATCTTTTCCTGATCTGATCAGGAGATAAAACCCCATGCAAACTGATTAACACATCAGGTCTTCCAAACGTACCTCAGTTTCCTTTTAAAGCAATAACATGCTGCTAAAACACTATTCTCCAACCAGCTGCACGCACTCCAACTTGGAGAGGACCCTGGAACAAATGCAGCAGGATAAGCAGATTCCACAAGAGGAACAGAGACAACTATTAGGCCAGGCTAGCAAACACTTAATTTCTTCAGTTCATGATAATGATATGGGGGTACATGACTTTTTGCTTTTTGGCAGAAAGAGATGAAAAACACTATTGAGGTTTCAATTATCTCAGAAAAAACAGCAAACAAACAAAAAGTCCACTAAAATTTAATTCAAACCCAAAGTAAATATTGGGGTTTGTGGTGGAGTTTACCTCTTCTTATGTTATATTATTGTAATCTTCAAATTGTGAATAATTTTTCCAAATATAGAAGTATTTCTTGCTCAAACATGTCTCATGAAGTGCTTGGATTGTTGTATAGTTGTAACTATTTTTAAAGAAATTATTTGCCAAATTCAGTATATGTTTCCCAATACTGCAAGCAAATAAGTTTGTCCAAAAAACCCTAAAGAAGCAGATTCAAAGTTCATTAGCATTTACAAGGAAGATGAAGCAAGAGACTAGAATTCATCTGGAGCTAAGCCACACTACTCAGAAACAAGTCAGCCAAGAATTTCAGAGGAAATTTATACTTAAAACGCTCTATTTTCCCGCAAGGTCACAAATACTTGAGGAAGTGAGTTCATGCCACAAAAGCCCAACAGGCTGACTGTAAAGACAAACACTGACATTTTGTATACTGTTTTGAAAATTCTCACTTTGTATACTAATGACCCTTTAAAGTTACTTAAAAATTGCTTCTCATAGTTGCTTAATACTTTCAGCAGAAATATATAAGTGCTTAAAAAGGGCTTTTGATGATCTCTGACTGCTCTTTTTTTTAATTTGAAAATAAGGAGCTTTCAGCACAGATTCGTTGAAACACTTTATTTTAAACAAATAGCTCTGCCCCAAATAGAGTTCAAGGCCCTAGCAGCTGTTCCACTGGGTCTCTGCTCCTTTTCTGATGTATATTCACAAGTTAGACTTGTTTCCAATAGAGACAGTAAACACGCCAGGGAAACCAGCAACTTTCAGAAGCTTTTGCCTCTGCTACATAACCACAACAAAAGTCTTCCTGACATACTCAGCAGCAATCTCCTCTGCACCCTTTGCTACTACACCAGACTTTATTGTTCTAAGGATTTTGAACAGAGGCTGATCTCAGCTACAGTAGCAGTAATCACCTTGTAAGCTGAGAGTTTGCTGGTTACAGCTGGAGATCCCACAGCTTCCAGTAACAGTAGTTTCTTACAAAATTGCTGTTACCATGAAAACCCCCTAAGTGTTCAAGCAATGATGCAACATAAAGCAGTAGGAAAGAAACATTAAATAAGAGGGAAGTAAACCAGTTCTGAGCACTGCCTGTCAGTGCTGCTGTGCATATTTGTTTTCTGAAAGCACTCCAAAGCAGCAGCTGAAAGAAAACGTTAGTAGAGAAGAGGCTTTGAAAGAGGTGAACAAGAGCAAGTTTAACTTTCTGAACAGTCACAATATACAAAACGGTGCTGGGCATATGGTAAGTCTCAAAAGGGACAAGTTGAGAAAGGGTTCTGGATTTAGGAGAAATACCTTGGTTAGGTCTTGGCAACCAGCAACCACACCCCTGGGGCAACCAGTCCCAGCTCCATCTGTGTCTCAGCAGCACCCAACCAAACAGACCTGCCACCGCACAACCGGCTACTCAGGCCTGGGCAGATGAGCAGGCAGCACTGCAGCCAGACCAGGTCCAACAGGATAAGATCTGGAAAGAGTCTGTTGAGGCCAAACAGAGAGGAAGGCAAATCTGGTAAATCAGTTGTTCCAGTTCATGCCTCTTCTACTCATCTTGACAATGGTACAGATGCTCCCTGACAGCATTAGGGCTTGATCCAAAGCCAACACTATCAAATGAAATTTTCTTCTGCAGGGACTTTGGATCAGATCCTAATACCTTCCTTTCGAGGGCTACATTATCTCTGTTTTCTTTCACTGGACAAAATCTGTGCTAATATCTCCTGGCATGCTGAGCTTAAGCTGAAAAGAGATGCAAAGAACTGCATGCTAAGTATCTTTTAGCTTTTTAATGATTCCCACAAAGAAGATATAAAAGTGCCAAGCTTTATAATTTATTGCAGACATACTGGTATTATCACCTCTTCTCATACTCTTGGAAATGGCTGAAATGGAAGCTGAACAGAGTGTTCTGCCCAAATATGATTTGTATCCCCAATCTGTAAATCTACTGAATTTGCCCCATTGTTGTAGTCTTTCAGCAGACTGAGCTGCACACATACAACCTAAGCTTTGACTGTACATAGACCAGTGACACAAAGGAACCCGAAATTAAGATCCTCTCTGTCTCTGCCACGTATCTTGAATAAGTGTTTAAGTTCATATTTCATTGCACAGCAGGAGTATGCCTATTAGAAGAATATCCTTGGTAAAATTAAAATCAGCTCCATTTCCAACTGTGTCCTACCCAAGCTAAAGGGATGAAAAAGAACATCACTCTCAGTATTTTTTAAAATGGGAAAAGAAACCATCTGAAAACTTTTGCACTCCTCAGCCTTCTGGAGAAGATACAGATCACAGCTCTGATTTCCCCAGACACATTTGCACTCTCGTCTGGCTCCATTTACCTGAGGGACAGGCTGATGCCAGGACTCTGATTCATGCAAAGCCAGGGCCATGGTGCCAATGTTATTCTCTCCCAGCTGTGCTGGTAAACTCAGACTCCTGCTCAACAAGCCCAGCATGTTCCATACCCACTCCTTAGCTAAGGCAGCAGGAGGGACTCTGTGCCTGTCCCTGGGGTTCATGGTCATGGATATCGGTACAAACTCACTTTCCTGAATAAGTAAGGTAACACATCATACAGCTGATGCAATTTTCCAATTTTAGCTATGAAGACAGAAACTCTTGCAAAAGAGTAGGACAGACTTGTGAAGAACAAGGTGCCTAAAGCTGGATTCATCAAACTACAGACCCTATAGCCTGCAGACAGCTGTCCTTCAGTTCCACATTCCCATCCCAAAACCAATGATGGTGGAAGGCTGCAACATGTTAAGTGGTCTGACTTGAAGTAGATATAGGTAAATGTCTAAGACTATGGCATTTCTCACTAATTAGCACCATTCAGTAACACCCAAATCTGATACATTCAAATCATGGTTGCATAGCATGATAAAAAATTCTAGGACCTCAATGCTGTGGTGGTATACCAAGACATATAGTGATAAAGAGAACAAGCATAAATTCGTTCTTACTTGCACTTGGGGCATATGGACTGGATTTGGACCAAGGGTTGGACTCGATGATCTCAGAGGTCTTTTCCAACCCAATCGATTCTATGATTCTATGATTCTATATCTGCACTGGGTGAGGGAGTGCAGCACAGAAATCCAATGCTCCACGTGGCTGTGCTGTACAGATGAGTTCAACTAGGAAGGATGTACACCTTCAGCACTAGCTCATTGAGCTTAGATGCAGCACAGGTAACTAGCTCAGAGACAACACAGGTGTCCCTTGAGCCCTGCTGCAAATAGCTGTACAGAACTGTTTCCACTCTTCACCTCAAAGTACTCTTACAATAGCAGGTGAACGGCCACTTTCTCCATTTCAGGCCGGGGAAAAAAAGACAGAAAATCAAAGGACTTGCCCTGTAGTTCCACACCAGGTATAGAACTGAAGAGCATTTGCTTCTGACTTCTGACTCCATTTGCTCCTAGTACAGCTGCCTATCCGCACAAAATACTCCCATAGGTGTTTGGGAATTCCTACCAGGGACTTCTGGCAGCAAAGTATTGGTCATTTAAAAAATAAGAACCTGTTTCTTACTCAAGGCATTGGAGAAACATTTTCCAGAGTGATACAGTATGTGGGTAATTTATTTGCATTTGCACAAGGAATGCATTGTGGACACAGTATCCTCATTTTTCCTTAGCAAAAAACCCACCCACTCCTCATGTAGTATGGAATAAAGAAAACCCTGGGCTCCACGACAGAAAAGACATGTTTGAAACAAGGAGTTTGCAGGTGTAAGAGCTGGGCTGTAAGTATCACATCGAGCAGTTAAACAGGCATTCAATTATGACCAATATTCACTATTTTATTTAAAGACAGAAATTTTGACTCTGCATTTTTCACTTGTATTCCAAGGTACCAGAACTGGAGTTTCCTTAAGTACTATGACCAAACAGTGAGTTTGGAAATGGACATTCAGCTGTATCCATGCTCTTTTTAGTTTTCATCAATTTGGGCCTAGGCTAATATTTCGAATTGAAGCTTACTTAGGCATACTTGGAAAATGCTTTATGACTAAACTCTTTAGGAAAAATAAAAGGAACTGAAGTGCCTTTCATCTCCTACCTATGTGTGTTCAATCTGTTTCAATGTTAACAACTCGGTAGAAAGACAAGCGCTAGAAAAACCAACTCCCTGGGAGAAAATTTGTAAGATAATGTCAGCCCTAAAAATGAAAGAAAAAACCTCCCACATCATAACCATTCTAGAGCAGGCTAACTTCTGTTCCAGATGACATTTTATTCAACATAATTTAAAAATTACTCATTTCCCTCTGTTATCCCATCATAAGACAACAGAAAAAAACAAACTATTGCTTTATGTTATTTCTACAAGTTTCATGTACACTCAATATGATATTTTTAAGTAAATTTAAATTGTAATTTCAAAAGCAAAAGCAGCTGGTATTATAAGTAAAAGTGCTGATATTATAAATAATTTCAGTAACTTGTATTTTTGTAAGAAGCAATGGATATAATTTTGAAAACTTATTAATGGCCTTTGTTTTATCCAGGGTAAGAGAAAGGAGCTCAAGCCACTGCCAAACTACATAGCTGTGTTCTCAAGCAAAGTTCCCAATTTGACCAATCAAACTATCCTCAGTCAAATGAACACTGAGCTTGGCAGAGCTCTGGTATATGGATTATTTCTTCAGCAGTGGAGCACGAAAGAGGAAACTTGAGGGTGAGCTCCAACTTTCCTAGTGTTTCAGTAACAATAGAACAGTAACAAAGCAAGTTGAATGGTTCTAGTTAAGCTGAATGGTTCTAGACACAGCATGAAAAAATTCCTCCATCTTTTCTACAGAGACCAACACTACTGTCTGGCACGGATTTTCTTTCAAGGGCAAAAATAGATGTTGTCCAGCAATGCTGTAGGAGATGAGTTTTCATTTTTGTTTCTTTAGATTTGCTGTTCTCAAATTCCCTTCTCTTACTCTTTTCTCTGGTTTAGCTGATAAAAACTCACTGACAAGGAAGCAGGCTTTCACATTTTGCTCTGAAGGCATGTTGGCTCAGCAACCTGTCTTACACCCTCAGGACTGACAACCTTGAATTTAACAGGTTCATAGTCCCTAAAATCTGTGGTTGCTCAGGGAAACCATCATCAAGATAAATTGACACAATACCAAAAGCCTGTTCACTAGTGCTCTTTATTACAGAGGTTCAAACTTTATGACCTATTATTCTGTAAGGAAATATCAGTAAGCAGCAGAGCATGGAGAATGTACACACAATACATGCCTTTTGAACTGTGCATAGCTTCCATAGGATCATGCTCAGTTCTAGGTGGAGCTCAACACAGAATCCATTAGAATGGCCTCGACACAAAAGGCTGCAATCTCTCACCAGACCCAGGTGGAGATGAGTGCACTTATGCCTTGCAATTAAAGCTATTTTGTTTTTATGATTAGACTTCAGTGGCAGAAGGCAGCTCAGAAGCACAAGAGGTGACTGAGCACTGTGAGCACTGTGATCACAGATCCAAGTGGTTTCTGGAAAAAAAAAGGCAGTGTAGAAAGAAGAGCCAAATCCCACTCACTGAAGTCACAATACCGAGTGGTTCTTCTCCTAATTTCCTCAACACAGTGAGAACTGGAAGATTAAGGCTTTTGAGATGACAGGTAAGTTATCTAAAGAAGGAACATCACATCATGCAATCAGCCCAAGTGAGGAGGACTGATTTCACTCTGTGCAGATATGAATTGTATTGGACAGTTGAGTTCAGTTGGGACTGAAAAATGGGAACCTACTTTTTAAAACAGACATATTCTCGTTCAGCTAAAAAGCTTTCTGCTCTCTCCTGTGAGAAAAAACTGCACCAGGAACTCACTTGTTTTCACACATCTGAAAGTGGGAGAGTAGAGAGCAGATCAAGACTTTCCTTGTCCCTGTGCTGTCCAGGAGCTTCTTGAAAAACTGCCCAGTCCACTCAGAGGTTACATATTTATTGGACATTGCATAATACTGAGAGTCATTAGACTTGCATGCCTTACTCTGAGATGTACTGAGCAGCTGCAAGTCTCTCTATGGGTCACAAACTCTACACTGAGTGGTGGATGTCCAGTATCTGTCAGGCTCAGGCTCCTACTCATGTAAGAATGTCTCATTTATAAAGCACAGGGATTTTGTTTTTCAGCATGAAAGCATACAGAGCTCCATGTTTCCTAACCTCCAGATGGCACTCACTCCACATCAAGTAATCCACCAAAAAAGGACACTAAGGCAGTATGACACAATTCCTTTTACATTTCAAGGGACATGAAATAATTCCAGATTCTTGACTCTGTTTACTGTGTATGAATCCAGAGAATCCTTCTCCCAGAGAGTTCCTGCAAACTGGAGGGTAAGAGGATGGTCTCAGCAGGGCACGATTTAATCCTCCCACTTCACTTAGAACTAGCGTTGTTTCAACTGAAGCACTTCTCCTAGTTTTGCACAAGACTTTCCACATATTATCCTAAAGATGTAGGTCGCTAAGCAGAGTTTAAAGAAGCAGTGATGGAAACTGGAGTACGGGAAGACATGTTATATAAGGAAAGATTAAAACGACTGTTAAAAGTTTAACCTGAAGAAGAAAAAGCTGTCTTGGGAAGAGGGTAGCAGTCTTTTGATACATGTATAACTCTGGAATGAGAAAATGAATCATTTTGCACTTTATGTGAGTGGAGGGTACCAGGAAAAATAACAAGCTTAAATTATAGCAAGGAAGAATCATGTTAACTTTTCGGAAAGCTAGTAGCAAGGATAATACAGCACTGGAATGGATTCCCTGAGGAATCTTCACCTTTGAAGGTTAAACACACACACCCATCAAGAGGGATGTATTTAACAGGGTTTATCTTTTACTGTATAAATTGAATCACTATCTAAAGAGCTGTTCACCAATTCTCTGTCTATACCAGAGCTGCTGGTATATACACTTTGCAAACATGATTTTTCAAATACGTTCACAAAGAATTTTAAAAAAATCTATTTTAATTATACCAGGTTTAAATAGATTTCACATCTAAAATACAGATTAATCACATAATTTTTTTGATTGAAATATATTTCTAATCCTTCTAACGACTCATAGAAGATGCTTTTCACAAAGTCTAGTTGTGTCTCTTTTAATCACATACATCTGAGAGGCTTGTTTAGTGCCCTCCTGACAACCACATAAGGACATTTCTCAGGTTCCCCATTGAAATCAATAGCAACTCTTAAGCACTCTGACATCTTCATGATTAAGGGGAAAATGCCTAGAGAACCAAAGTTGTCCACATGGAATAGATGAGATAACCTGTGTGATATGGGAAAATTGTGTTGAACTGGACACCTTATTTTGTTCAATTATTACACTTTCCCTGGAAATGTAAATTATTTTACGCTACTGCAATTAGCTCTCCTCTGATACCCAGTATTACACTTCCAAAGTTAGTTTGGGTCTCTCTACCATGTGCAGCAACCTTCAGAAAAGACCTTTTGAGAATATCCACGGTCCTTATCAAAACTGCCTCAGCACCTGCAAGCAAAAGGCAGCAAACAGATATTCTGTAGACACCAATTTCATGCCAACTTTAACAGTAATTTTTCTTTTATGATAATTAACTTTGCCAACTAATCCTTATTTACATAAGCAGAGAGTCTTAGAAAGATTGGATGAGATTACAACAGTAGTGAAATCTGTAAATAACCAGTGGAAATTCCATTTATTAAAGAGATTGTGTAGATATTAAACTGTGTGGTAAATTACTTGTAAAGCATTCTTATGATGTATCACTTGTGCTTATAAGCATTTTTCCCTTTTGTTGCCAGATCTCAAACAAGGGATTATGCATGTTTAGACAATTCATTTTCTGTACTTCTTTCGGTTAAACGCACAAGTGTGTAGCTATATGACTTAATTCTTTCTTTATGTATACACTGCTTTCAATGTTATATTTTTGAGGATTGTTAATGTTAATTGTACCTTGGTGCACAGGTGTTTCCACTGCCTCCAGATTTTGTGTGTTCTCTTTTTGAGTTCCATTTAAAATAAAGAAGTGTGAAACATATATTTTAACAAAACATAACACAGGTAAATTTATGTAAATCTGTATTTTTCATGCTTTTAGGATGATCTTTGTTCCCAGGTGGCATCTTAACTATAAAGTTTTGCTTTATAAGATCAGCGATAACTGTAAATCCAGTTGTGTTCCTTAGAAACTGTATTTAAAACTGTTGCTTGATCTTTAGATTACTCTAAAGTAAACAACATAACCAAAGGGCTTTTCCTACAAAGAAGGTCTCCTCGTGTTGTGAAAATTACTGCATAAACAGTAAGATTCCTTGAACTGGTTAGGATGAGGATGATTATGTATGAACATTAGATGGATAATACTGCCATTCCAGGCATCATGTTTGTATGTATTATGTACATACACATTCACATGCTTTGCTTTCTATAAAGAACACACTATAGAACACGATTTCTCAACTGGAGTTCATCTTAAAGCAGACAACAATTTTGTGAAGCAGGGTGTTTTTTGGTTTGTTGGTTTTAGAAATCAACAATTAGGGCCTCAAGCTGCATTTCCTAAATCCTGCCCAGGGAGAAACCAGTAAACCTTTCCTAACGCAGGATGTCTGTCTTAAAAACTCTACTTGCTACTCTGAATTCATGTCAGTTATGTTTTCCCTCTTCAGAAAACTTCATGTTTGCTTTGATAAATTCCCTGAAACACAGATGAGTCTCCAAGTAACTCAGGAATTTCCAAATATCTGGGGTTGCAGTCTCAACTCAGCACAAGACCTTTATGCCAAGCCAATGGAGCAAAAACATGATAAATTTCTCTTAACTGCCTATTGACCCAGGGGATGGGCAGAGGAAAGTCTCAGTTGGCATATACTGACTGAAAAATTGCATTAAGAAGTAATCTGCAAATATACTGGCAAAATAACTATAAAAATTATGAGATTTGTTTTCACTCCATGATCTGATCACTGCAAACTGTGGGTTCACTTTGCCCATTTACTAATGACCAATTATCATCACTGGATATATTTTATATGATCTGTGAATTAACAAATTAACAAACAAATTAACAGTAACTCTTATGTCAACTGCAGGTATTGCTGAGAAAGGGAAACAAAATCAACCAACTAGGTACTGTAGAACCACCTGCAATTATCACGAGACTTATTAGCAGTTACACCATTATGTCTCTTAAAAGCCAAATGGACTAAAACTAGTGATACTACCACTGTGTTACCATAGGGATACATTAAAAACCCTATAAAAGCCACAGAGTGAAATCAGCACCTGGTGGTGTTTCAGACCTGGTGAGATGATCTTCATTGCTGGAATAAGCATGATTATACTGTAGCTGCTCCTCAGTGCTGGCATATCCATTTGCAAACTCTGGGAGAATCTTAAGACCTTTAGCAAGAATGCAGGAGCCATCACACACCAGGACCTTACCAAGGGCTGTCATCATGTACTCACACTTTCAACTCTTACTGGAGCCTCTTCTCCGAGTAAGCTGGATGTAAGCACAGATCTAGAATAACACCAGTACCAGATCCAAAAGCTACAGCTCAATGTAGCCTTTCTAGGCTACAAGCTCAATGTAGTTTTTCTGGAAGGGACACTAGTTAATATATTTTCCTTCTCTTTTGCTCCTCCCAGATCCTTGGCTTTGTTAGGTTTTTGGGTTAGGTTTCTAAATCTGTGTTTGGTGTTCTAGGCTCTTTCAGTACTACTTTTTAGTTAGCCATATTGTTTTAAATAATATGCCACTATCTATATGGGTTGTCTTCAGCCCCACAGGTTCCTCAGTTGTGGAATCTCCTTTATTTTAACCTAGAGCTTAAAACACCAATTACCTATAAAATTAACTGTTAGCATGGTAGGCTGTGGAAATAACCAGCAAGAGAGCACTCTCTGCATTCCTTGCAAACCCACAAATTTTAAGGCATTATTTTGTTCAAAGACTCAACCGTAATAAGCCAACATCATTATTGGAAAAAAAAGTCTGGTTTGGCTTTTTTCTTTGGTTACTACAGGAAGATTATTTTCCTCCTCTGTTTTATTTTCAATAGGACTCAACATATGCATTCCCATTTGAGGTGCAGCAGTGTTAAACCACTGCCCATCTGCTGTGGAACAGGAAATCTGCACTGGAGACTCAAATGTTATAATTTTATTCACTGACTTGCAATTTCAAATGGTTCTGCATTCTGCTGAAACTGTTGAAATTTGATGTAGAACTAAATAATTTAAACAAAATAGGAAGAATTTCTTATATTCTTCATAGATTAAATTTTTTTGTTGTAACCTAGAACAGGGCTGCCCAGCACTGCGACGTCTGCTCCTTCCCTAAGCTGCTACTTACATGGCCAGTGAACAGATGCAGAGCAGGATCATTACACAGACAGGGCAGGGGAAGGATGGTAAATCATTCTGCTTAACTGACTGCAATGCAAAGCACGATGTATTTTTTAAAAAGGTGAAATGCTGACTAAAACTGCATGCTTAATGTCCTATTAAATTTAAAAACAGTTGAATAAAATAGGCTCATGGACCTGCTTAAGAGTTTGAAGTCAGTTCAGCTTCTTGATTACTCAAGTAAGATACAAGACAGTGCACATTATTGATAATTTTACATCACTTTTTGGATCAGCATCCACACAGTAGTGAAAATACACAACTTCTACCTTAAATATTGGTCTATTATTCTCAGATTATCTGAAATGACAGACACATCTACACCTCAGACCCAATTTTAAATGAGAACTTCATCTTGTATGATGCATTTCCCAACTCTGTTTCAAGTACATAATAGTCTCACAAGGTTGAGGACTCAGTTTATCAAGAAAATCTTGGAACAGTTATTATTTTAAGGTAAATTCAAATTTTCTTCTTTTAGAGTTTAATGACTTTGAAAAGCTTGATTATTTTGAGTTATATTAACAGAAACACAGTTTTTAAACTAAAACTCTGTACTGGGGGGTGGTATTTATTTCAATCAAGAGCTTTGAGATTTTATGTAGTCATACTTCTTCCTTTTATGACTGAATTACACAGACATGATTTACAAATTCAGAATTAGTAATACTGTTTTAAAATACCACTAAGGGAATGTGAAATAAGTGCAATAAACTTCTTCTAAGCCATTTTAAGAACTATTAGTCATACTGAAATACAACTTTCATTAAAATGAAAACCAAGAAATGTTATGCCTGCGAATAACCCATCATTTCAAAGCAATTATGCTCTAGGTAAAACTCAGGATTAATGGTGTGCATTTGACATTGTAGTAGTCCTGGCAATATACAGGCACGAAAGAGCCAAGATTCTGTACGTGTGTGATCAGTACAAATGCAAATGCGTTGGATAACCACTCATATTTAGTTCTGACAAGTTGGTAAGTACGAAAGCTCTAAAACCCGTGCTTTACTATTTTTGTGGATAACTGTGTATGGTGGGTAGGTGTATGTTCCGGGGAAGCTGCTCCATCTTTGATACTATGACAAGTTCTGCATTCAGGCACTTTTAGATTTGCTTAGCTTTTTTTCCTGTAAAAATGAAAGTGCTGCTGTCAGAACTGTGCCTTCCCTGCTGCGGGAATTAGATCCAGACAGCGTGACTTGAAAAACACGGCCGCTGGAGCACTCGAGACTCGAATTTGGGAGAAAAAACTGAGGTCTAGCCTGCAGCTCCAGCCCGGGACTGAACCTGCTCCCGGGCGAACACGGCCCACGGCCAACACAGTATCACAAGATCACTGTTCTGGGGATGTTGTTTGAGGTAACAAAGAGTCATTCCAACACCAACAATCTGAATCTGGAGCGGAACGTGTCTCGGCCCCGACACCGACGAAGTTCGACGTGGGGAGGCCTCAGCCAGCGGCCCGAGAGCTCCCGGGCAGCGTTCGGCACCACTGGCACGGGGGTGACCGGAGCCCTGCCCCTCCCGAGGGCACCGGGGATGCCGCCGCCGGGTCCAGCTCTGCCCTCCCCGCGCCCCGGGCGCCATTAGCGCTCCGTGACGGCCGCCTCGGCGCCGGCGTGGCCGTCCCGCGCGGGCTCCCCGCCACAGGCTCCCCGTCCCGGGCGGGCTCCCCGCCACACCCTGTCACAGGCTCCCCGTCCCGGGCGGGCTCCCCGCCACACCCTGTCACAGGCTCCCCGTCGCGGGCGGGCTCCCCACCACACCCCGCCCGTCACGGCGCACGGCGGGTTCCCCGTGCCCAGGATGGCGCTGACGGTGCTGGACGTGGCGCACTGGAGCACATGGGCGGTGTGTGCCGTGATCAAGCTGCCGCAGCTGGCGGCAGTGTTGCAGGCCGGGTCGGCGCGGGGGCTCAGCGTGACCAGCCTGCTCCTGGAGCTGGCCGGGTAAGGCGGCGGGGGCACACGGGGACAACGCGGTGTGTTCCCCCCGATCTGAGCAGTAGGTGCGGGGGCGCGGCGGGAGGAAGCGCTGGGGCCGCGGATCCCCTCGGCCGGGGGTCCAGGGCGCTGCGGCCGCGCTGCTGCAGCAGCCAGGGATTAATTCCTTCCGGCGCGGCTCGGGCCGGGCGTGAGGGCGCGTTGAGGGGCGGCTCGACAGGCAGCGCGCACACCCCGCTGTCTCGGTGTTACGTGGCTCCCTTCGGGGCCAGCCCTCTCTAGGAGAGCCCAGAGAGACTTTGGAGAAGGATCTTCCTGTTTCTAAAGTGATTCCGCGCTGTCGTTTAAAGGGCAACGGCTTTTATAACTTGTCCTATACGACGCGTGAGAGCTGCTGAGGGTGCAAGCCGTGTGTTTGGGTTATTGAGTGGCCCGTGTGCCCTGTGGTACAGCTTGTACTTGTCAGACAGGCTCCCCTCACACAAATCAGTAAAACATAATCATTCTTTAGGAAAATTATAAGCCGTGTCAAACTCCAAAGACCTGTCAGCCTGTAATAAGCTTACATAGGCTAGGCTTATTAAATCTTGCCTAAAGAGGATTGTATGGAATGAAAAATAAATAAACTTTGTGCATGCACATTCAGATGTAGGTACAAGTGAGAGTAAATACCTTGAAAAGCCTCATGTTGGCCAAACCGATGGATGGAGGTGGGCAGAACATCCAGCCAGATGGCTGCTAGCTCCCTGCACCAGCCTAAAACAGGGCTTTTTATTCAGATAAATCCCCTCACAAAACTGGCATGTTGTTTCTGAACTCACCCGTGACGTCTTCAGGCAGGGGCACAGCTACTGACCCTGGTCTGGCATTTAGGTGTACGGACATCTCAGAGTTAATTAAGTAAATTCTAGTTCCAGCAGAGATTAGTGACCCCACAGCTCCAGCCAGAAAGTGGTTGCAGCATTTTAAAATCATTCGTGTGCATTAAAAAAGCTTTGTAAGTAATGTTTCGGATGAGCATGGCGAAGCCATAAATGTCTCCTAAGCACCTGTGTGATAACTATGGTACCTGCACCACTGCAGTGTGGGTCTTCTTTGAAACATTTATTGGGACTGTTTGTTTATTTAGTAAACTATCCTGCAGCTTTTAAAGACTTTGAGTCCAGTTGCAGGGAGCTTTGGGACTACTGGTGCAAGCTGGGATGGTTCTGCAGAGCAGGCATGCAATGACAAGGCAGAGGAGTGATAGATAAGCACGGTGCTGATGGCAGGGAGTCTAATTTGACTTTATAACAAGGAAGTTCAAATATTTAAATTCTGAATACTGTAAGAAACAGTTTCTTACAAGGCAGGCTGTTCCTTGTGCCATCTTTCTACCCTGGAAACCATAAATTTTTCCTTACATAAAATTGTTCTCAGAGTCCTTTCTGTTTCCTCTGTGCAGCCATGAATTTTCTGTCTAACCCCATGGACTTGCAGGAGAGTGGAAAGTAGAGAAAACATTATAAAAATTCTGTTCTTTTCAGATACTGTGTTTTGGATTGGCAGGAAGGAGAATTGCCATTGTTTGGTACACTTAGGAACAGACTCAGTCTGACTAGTAGAGCTATACTGGGCAGTCTCTTAGCAGTATAGTCTAGACAGCTTGGAAGACATTTTCTACTCCTGTAAAACTTGCTTAATGTAGAGATTGAACCACAGTCATAAATAAATCTGAATTATCCTAGAGGTGCCAGGGTTCTTGCAAAAAGAAGGTATTCCCTAGGTCTGGAAGCCTTTCTTTCTTTCTCACCAGTTGTAATTAATAAAATTATGCCTTACACACTCTGCCATAAAGACCTCGATGAGAAGTGTGTGCAGCTCTCTACCTCTTATTCTATTTGAGGGTCACAGAAATAGACTACAGAATGATCAGGCTTGCACTTTGTGCCCAAATTTGTTTCATCAGTTTGACAGCAGGGGCTGTCTTGTGCCTTTTGGCACCACCAAAACAGTAAAAAGTTGTGAAGGCGCTGTCGTGTCCCTTTGTGCAGTCACCTTGTTTTGTATCTCTCTGTTCAGCTTCATTGTGTTTCTGAGGTACCAGATCTACTATGGTTACCCTCTGCAGACATACCTGGAATATCCCATCATCATTGCACAAGGTAATTTTTTAAAACCATGTTTTGGAAATGAAGCAGGGCTCATTCAGCACTCCCAGGCTCTGCTTGTAGGTACAGTACTCCACTGCAGTGATGCTGGAGTTGGGGGGGAGAGGGAGTGAACATCTCAAATAAAATTGAATTCTTATAAATTTCATTAAAATAGATGGTAAGGTAGGGGAGAAAGACCTAATTATTACACAGAGTTGCAGTGTAAGCGCATCCTTTATCCAGTACCTCCATGTGGGAGAGAAACATTTTAAACGCTCCAGACTTGATGAAAAGCTTTGTTTTAGAGCTTGCAGTATTTTGGACATTAAGCACATTTGAGAGACAGAGCCTGTAAGAAAGGAGTTGCCATAGACATGGTGCCCAGTGGAAGTGTCTAGGATTGCGTTCGGGCCCCGCCAGTCCCTCTGTGATGAGCTGTCTTTCGTTTATTTCAGATGTCATTCTCCTTCTGTGCATTCTGCATTTCTTTGGAAAAATGAAACGAGCTTTGTTCTTTGCAGTTATGTATCCTTTGATATCTGGGAGTTTTGCGTTATGTGAGTTGTTTGATGGTTCTTTGCATAGCAGCTATGTCATCATTTGTTTTGTGCTACTATTGTAAATCATTTTCAGCCACTCCTCGATGTACATTCCACATTCACATGCTGATTTCTTGGATCACGGTAAATCTCCACAGGAAGTAAGCTTCATATGTAGCTATGCTTTAGAAGACTACCAACTGATAAAGAGTAAACCTAATTCTTAATTTACATCTTTGCTAGGGATGCAGAGTAGAAATGACAAATCTTATTTCTTTGATTCCCACCCATGCACGTTATACTTGCTATGATGAAGATAGCAGTGTTTGTTTGTTTGTTTTTAGATAGGACTTCAGTTTAAATCTCAAATCTTGTGCTTTGGAGCAAGTTTTGAGAAACTACAGGCAACTGCTCAACTGAAGACAGTGTGAAAAATAGGAACACTTAATGTTTCAACCAGTGCTTAATATGTTTTATCTGGATTGTATAGTCTGTTACAAAGTTTCAATAAGATTGTTTCCAGATGTTTTAAAAAAATCTAATTCCTCAGGCAGTTTTGAGAACTTTGTATCCTAGAATTTTCAGTGCTATGAAACTTAACTTAATGTAAGATTTTGGGGGGGCTGGTACATGCTAACACTGCGGAAGTGGATAATAGACCTGGCCATGGTAAGTGCTGCATGTTTATTTGAAAGTAGGTCTTCATATGAAATTGCTTTTTTTATGGAAGTCTTTATCAGTGGAATCTCTCCTTATATTTGTCATTGGAATAAGGACAACTTTAGCTTTCAGAATAACCAACCAGTTTTCAAATACAACTGGTTCTCTCTTCTGTGAGTAGCTGGAAAACATCAGTGGCAATGGAGACTCTATGGTGAAAAAAAAGGTATGTTCTAAGGTAAAGCTAATTGGTGGTGCCTTAAGTAAAACTAGGAGATGCTTAAGATGTTGAAATTCTATTGCCACTTTAGTCCTAATGTCATAATCCCAAGCAATAAACCTTTAACACAACAGGAAGAGAATGGACCGTCAGTCAAAGCATTTGGAACAGGGCATGTGAAATAATTTTTCCCCTTTTGTCCTACAATTTTGCAAGAAAAGTACCATCTGATAATGCCTACATAGGTTAGAGATGGTCTTTTCTCTTTTTACCATAAGAGAGAAAGTAAAAATGTAATTGAGATGAACTGGAGTTGCTAATGCAAAAGATGATACAAATGGGGATAAAAACTTCTAAGCCCAACTCCAATCCTTACTTGCAAGGGAAATCTGGGCATGGCACAAAGGCCTGTGTGAAGGTGCTCTCTACCTGCTGCCTTTGCAAAATCCCCATAAAAAGAGTGACAGAGTGAATAGTGCATTCCTGTTATTATTTTTTCCCTCCAATTGGACTAATTTTCCACACATTCTTGTCAGTTTTCTCATTCCTTTATGGTTTGGTTTGCCAGACATAGTGGTAACAGATGGTCTGAATCAACCTTGCTGTTTAGACTAGATCAGTCCCATTTCAGCTAACTTTCATAAACAGTTTTATGGAGCAGGTTGAGAAGCTTTTTTTGTTTCTTTGCTTTTTATTGTATTTGCCTCTCTCAAACATTTGCCAGCAACAGTAGCAACTGTCCTGCTCTTTGAGCCTCTTGCTGGGCAGTACCTCAGAAATCAGTCCCTTGTTTCTGGCAACTTCCAGTTTTGGCTTCACTGTTCCTTAGTAAGAACCAAAGCACTTGGGTTGCCAAATACCAGCCTTTATTCTAAGTGAAAAAGCTAGTTCTGTTCAGATAATACAATAGCAGAGGGTCTTTTTCTTTTTTTTTTTACCTGCTTTTCAGAACCTGTGCACATTCATCAGCGCAGCCAGTAAGCTGGTTCAGCTGTGGTGTCTCTGGCAGACCAAAGATTCCGGACAAGTGAGCGCCTTGACCTGGAGTCTGTCTGCATACACCTGTGCAAGTAAGCCATGGGCAACTTGGTGTGAAGTACTGAGTTCTCCTAATGCCTCTTTCCATAGGTATTTACTTATAGGTAAAGATCTTGCCTGAGTTTCCCCCTTAATGCTGACTCCTGAGACTCTTGAAATCTCTTGAAATCAAGTTTTATCTTTGACACCAGTGATATTAACCAGTGACTTAAAACCCATGTGAATATAGCCAAGGGAACAATAGTTGAAATAACTGAAAGGCTGTCTTTATGAAGAAAAGATTTCTGTGTTCTAGGATTTAATAAAATTACTAGTGATCCAGCATGAAAAGGTGCTAACACTTGAGTTAGACAATCAGGCAATGCTAATTTTGAAGTTACCTATAAATAAGTACACACTTACTGATAAGTACCATTAACTCTGTGGCTACATGTAATTGCATTTCTGGACAGAGAATTTAAGAAAAGTGATTTGTAGAGTTCCTGTGGTAATTCCCCAGTGGTCTGCATGAACAATTCTACAGCTATTTGTCAGAAGTGCCAGTGCCTTTCTCATCTTCACAAAACTTGTTTAAAATATTCTCACTATAAAACACAGTGATGCTGGATCTATTTCCACATGAAAGTGAATAATTAGAAGTTTTAGTATGTTTGCTGAACAACGTAAATGCTTTTAGTCTGATGCAAATGTGAACTAATTAACATTTAGGTCCATTGTGGGAAGCAAAATTGATTTCCTTGTATTTGCAAAGGCTGAAAGCACACATGTGGACATTCACAATGGTTAAGTTACTTGATTGGGGGTGTAAGTCACTGTCGACTACTGAAGGAGGGGCTGAACAGAAAGAAAAGCAGTATCCTCTGGCCACATCCAATCTGTATCTCTGTGATAGATACAGATATAAAAGTTCTAATTATAGCCATTATTTTCTCATTGAAAAAGACCCTTAATACATTGCCACTCACCTTTGAGAGCATGATCTCTGAAGCTAAAATAGTGAAGAATTGGATGTACTAAAAGTGGGAATATCTGTACAGTGTATGTTTTCATGGAAGATTACCCTCTGTTGAAAAATAGATATTTCATAATTTTTTAAAATTACAAATGTGTCATATGTGTTCCACTAATCAGAATTCATTCAATTTACAGCAAGAATATTTACAACTGTAGTGACTACAAATGATCTCGCAGGTGAGTAAAGTTTGGAACTGCCTGCCTTTCCAAGGGAACAGCTAGTTTTTAGGTCTTTTGTAAAACAGCTAAAAAGTCGCAGAAGAACAAACCATGAACGTGGTGGGTTAGCATGGTAAGGGAAGGAGTTGCCAAAAAAAGTAGCACAAGATTACAAATCAGGAAAATACATCAAGAAAAAAAAAAAACAAAAACACGAAAAACTGCTCACACTTATTATATGGTACAACTGGTCCAAAAGATACTATTTTTTTCAAGAGGCAAAAGCACTATAAAATTAATTCCAAAAATAGCAGAGTAAAGCATTAAAAATCTTTACTATTTAAAAATAATGTAAAATATAACTTAAAAACTCTGTAGTAGTTGAATGAATTTTTCAAATAGGAAGTGCTTCCTTTTCGTATTGAGGGTTTTCTGAATTAAAAATTCTTCTAGAAAACTAAAGTTCAGCTTAGTATATGAATAGTTTTAGGCACAACATTCAGAAAGTTTTGGCAGGCTGAAAATGAAATGCTAGGCTGGTAAGAAACTCACAAAAATTGACTTAAAATATATAATTTGCAGCTGATTTAATTATGAAGTAAATTTATTTAACAGGTTCTTACCATTCCGAGAAAACTGCAAGAGCTAGGGAGTGTAACAGATTTTTCAATAAATGGTTTAAAATCAAGACTTGGTGGATGCAAGAACAGTAAAAAAATCCCTTTGTGCTTCATCTGGTGGTTCCTTGTTCTCGTTCAAAACCGCTCTTTCAATCAGAAGCATCATTTGAATGAATATTATCCTTCTTAAGCAGCACATTAAGGCCGCAGCTTTACAAGCATTTCAAGCAGCTCTTTCACTGGAAAACAAGTCCCATTTCAATCCCCCATTTCCACCCCTATGCTTGCTGCTTTCCTTTTGCCAGAGTAAGGAGTTCATGGGGCCATGATGTTAACTGGGTCACTAAAAATTTGGCAGAATGCACGTGCAGGAATTTAGTCAGGGTCAAGTACTGAGCCCACCTCACCTGCAGCTACACACAGAGAGAGAAGTGAGAGAAGTTCACTGCGGGGAGGGAGGAAACACCAGGAGAGTAAAGCTGGCTCTGGGTAAAGCTGCTGTTTAAAACCCAGCATCATCACTTTGGAACAGGGAAGAGACAGCAGCAAACATTGATGCTGTGCTGCTCTAATGGAAAATGTTTCCCGTTAACTTGTAACACTTGTAACATCCACATGTACAGAACTGTCAAATATCTCATGCTTCTGAAACAAAATTTTGTGTGCATTTCTGTGAATATTCCAGTTACCAAACAGACATTAGACATACCTGTACTTCAGCCTCTGGTCTCACAGGTAGAAGTACTATGCCTATTATGGTTTTTAAAAGAGCTGAGTTATTCAAGGTACTGAAAAACTGATTTTTTGTCAATTGTCAGATTTTCCATCATTAAAATCTGACAGACAGAGGTTATTTCCTGTCTCCCCAATGGCTACACTTAACAGATGGCAATAGAGAATAATCCCTTTATTATAAACAACACATGCAACTCTAAAGGACGTGATCTGCAACTCTGAGTTTAGCTTTTGGTGTAAATAAGAACTAATATGAGGCTACTCACACTTGTACTACCCTGGCTTTGTTAGAAAATAATTAAATGTACTGCAGTGTATCATTTTCAGATATCACTGCAAGCGATTAAGTGCTAAATGCTCTTTTCTGTTGTATTTACACTCAGAATTTCTGGGTTCCTGAATATAGTAATTAAAACTAATTGGCTGAAAAGAGTTGCAGAATAGGAACCAGCCTGGTTTACAAAACAACTTGTCCTGTGAAAATAACAGCAGTTGGGTTTTTTTTATTAATGCTCACAATATTTTTTTTCCCTTTTAGTTCTCATCCGTTTCATAACCATGCTCATTCTCAATATTTGGGTCACAGCCACAATCCTGCACTACAGGAAGACTAAAAAGACCGATTAGAAGATACTGATTAACACACATATCATTACTATGAAAAAAAAAAACAAACTACAATTAAGCTTGAAGAACAGAACAAAGGTTGAGGAAGCTCCCTGTCTCTCTCAAGCCTAATATTTACCCCTTAGCATACTATAAGTATGTACAGTTCTTACAGTATAGTACCTTCATGCTTACTTTATCTAAGAAATAATTTTGATAAGATACTTAATTTAAGCAGCATATTTTTATTGGTCATTTCAGACAAGTTTCACTAATATCACATTTTCTCTGGATTTTTTTACTACAACGTATTTTGTAATTAGATGTTTATATATTCTTGTATCACTTCAGTACTTTCTGGTTACATATAAGCAATTTTCTTCAGTTTATACATGATCAATTTTGTACCAACATACCAACTTGTCTTTCTGCTGCAAGATTGAAAAACCACAACAGATGTTTGTCTTGCAAGCAACTCAGTTTGACATTAACTATCTGTATTTTAGGATGAAGAAAATCTGAGTCAAGGTCCAATCCAAAATAAGGTTCTAAATGTCTTTTACTAAGTCACAAATCCACTTGGGATTGTAACACTTACATGCAACACTTAAATAGTACAATTTATACAGCTGATACAGGATACCCTTGGTCACTTTCTTCAGTATACCCAGTTTTAATTGGATAAGAGCAGAAACTCAACTATGAATTCTTCTTTTTCAACCTGAGCTCTCATTCACTGAACATACTGTTTTGGGAACGTCAGAGACTAGAATGTTTGGGAATTAATGAAGCTGACCAACAGTTAAAAATGGTGTTCAAGCAGAAGTTCCTGAACCCATATCCAGAATCCCCAAACACAATCCATACTGACAGTGACCTGGCTACATGTGCACCTTGATGCACCTCAGCAGACTCATCTCCCATGGTTGGTCAGTTTTTGGTGATACTGCTCTGTGGTTCATTAGTTTTTGGCCTATCTGTGCTAAAGGGTACTGAAGAACATAGACTTCACTTAAATTTTTACTTCAGAGATTCTAATCAATTTGCAGTACTTAGAGTAAAACGGGGCAAAAGGGTATTCTTGAGAACTATTAACGGGATTTTGCCTTTGGAAGCAATGCCTTCTAAACCAAAAGTTACATTAGTAATCACATATCTTGTCTTCATTTCTCATTACATTCTCAAAAAGATACGTCATTTCAAAAGACTTCTTACGGTATTCTGTTCATTGGCTTGTACAAACCAAGGCACCCTTGATCCCAACACTCCCGAAACCTATGGGAAGACTGCATTGACTACATTTGAGGCAGGTTTTCTTTGCAACATGCTAAATTGTGGGACTCTTGTGGAGGAGCAGGATGTGCAAAAGCAGATGTTTCCACCAGTGAACACTCAGCAATCAGACTGGGACTTTCACCATCAGTAAACAGCTGCTTTGTTTGTAGAGTGGGAAGGGGTGGGAAGAGGTGTTTCTGTGGATCTAGATTTCAAGTATCTCACATTACTGAGGGCAAGTCAAAGATGAGCATTTTTACTGCTACAATAAAATATATAAGTCTTTCTTTGTTGGTTGAGAGATTAACTGTAAACATTCTGTTACTGATTTTACTAAAGCTGTGTAAAGTATCTGAAGTGGTCTAAATGGTGGCAGGTGGCATGTGGTACATTTTTCAGGTGATATTAATAAATGCTATTCTTCAAGATTTATAATGTCATTCTTACAGTTAATTTTCATTGCATTTAATTTTTTATTCTGTTTTCATATATGGAGAGAAAATGAAATATTCATTACAGGTCATAAATGGGCAGCTTTTACCCTAATTATTTGAAGCATCAGACTGAATATTAACCTGTCAAATGCTAAAGAGCTCCAGCATCTTAAAATGAAAAAAAGAAACACTTAATTTTTTTTTTTTAAATTAAAGCCTCTTCTTGATAGAGAAAGATTTGGATGGAGTTCAAACCCCCTCTGTTATTGACATGTTTCATACTCCTGAGTGATGCTGCAGCAAAGTGAAGCTGCTCCATTTTTGGTTTGAGAATCAGCACCTTAATTTGTTTTTTTTATCATAAAATGCTGAAAATGCATTTAAGAAAGTTCTTAATAGGATACGTAACATATTTTGAATAAATCTCCTTAGAAGCCTGTGTGGAAAAAAAAAGACTGAGGAAAAAAACAAAGCTGGGTAATTCACGAGCTAAGGTAAAGTAATTTTGTGGACTTGGAAAGCTGGACCATGAGTTCTCATTCGAGCTGCAAGAGATATGGAACAAATCAGACAGTAGCAGTTAATAGTTTTACACTTTTTTTCCTCCCAGAGAGTAATTTCCTTCACTTTTGTAAGCAGACATACATTCCAGTTCTGGGCAAGCCTCATGAAAGCGCTGACCTTGTGTTTTCCAGTATGTAAAGCATAATCTTCTCAGTGGCTGGATTAAAGGAAGCAGCTTTAGACAAGATACACAAGGAGGATAAATCTTGTTAAACTTGTCATTCATCAGTATCAGGTGGACACAAGTTGGTTGCTGCCTAATGCAGCAGTGAGCCAAAGGCAGGCAGGGAAAGCTGCTTGGATTTATTGCAGTGGGTGTAAACCAGTAAGCCACTTTTATTCATGGGACTGGAAGTAATAAAGCTCCATTCACAGATGCTGCGTGAGTGTGGAATTACACACTCCGTGTCTAATTGCACCAGTTCACAACACGCTCACAAGGTAACACAGCCTGTCCTGTCCTGGCTGACAAAACCAGGGCCCTGTCAAGGCTTTCAAAAAGTTTGTTTCCTTGCCTGTGAAAAGACAAGCTCTGAATTCCAGTACAGTCCACTGAACAACTCCAAATATCTCCAGCTGTGGATATGATGAACTGTGACTGGGCATTTGGCAACAGGTAAGCTACAAGCTCACTTTAACTGTATGAGAGAAAACATTTACCAGATTTACTATCCAGAGGAAGGAATGAGGACGTGACTCGAGGCAGCAGGCTGCGTGCCTGAAAGTGAGGATGTGAACAGTGTAAGATGCACTGAACTGTCCTCAGTGAACAGGAACACCAAACATGTGCAAAACCATCCTCTCCCCCACCCTCTGGGCCTTTCTAACACAGGGCATTTTGTGCAGAGTAAAACTGTGCACAAAGATGTGTTTCTTTGTGCTACTCTAATCCAGCAAAGGATGCTGTTGCTTGGACTGCTCAGGAGTCCCTGTCCCTGCCTGAGCCCCAAGCCTCTCTCACTGGCCTATGCTGTGCACGTAGCTGCTCCCTATCCTGGCTCTGCTAATCTAATCTATTAAAAGAGGAGAGAAAGGAGTAGGGCAGGGAGGCAGCAATGCTCACAACCACTGCAGCTCCAAAGGTGGATTTTAGTGCAGTTTGACTGTCTGGAGGAAGTAATTCACAATTAGCTGAACAGTCCCAACCAGCTTAAAACTTGCAGAATGGCTTCATTCACTTCTTTAAATGAGGTATCCTCCACCAGTCGTTATCTATTTAGGGACATATGTAAGGCAGAGGGGAAGGGGGAGGAATTAACCCCTGAGAGCCCACAGGAGGAACTGTTATAAATGAAAAGCTACACAGATGTGGAGATCAACTCAAAAGAGGTAGTTTGCCAGCCATGTATTTTCTCCGATGATAAATAATAATTACTCCCCTCCAAATTCTCTTCAGGCTGGTTTGTTCCACTCCCTTCCAAATTCTTCAATACTTGGAATTCATATTTATGTATTAAGCAGAACATAAAATGTTGCCTTCATCAATAATAATGCTCTGAGGATGTCTCAGTTTGGAAGGTGAGAAAGCTGAAAAAAAATCTTAAGATGTTATTAAGTTCTTATTTGTACTGAATTTTAATTCGCTTGTTGAGCCAGAGTTCTCCAGGATGCTTCAGAGTTCTCAGAGATAGCTGTTGAGGTCAAACAGGTGTCTGGGAACCACAATAAACATCACCTAAGAACGTGACAGCTCATCACTTGAGATGGATCCAATTGCAAGACCTTGGCAGTCTCAGAGACCTGAGTCCCGATGGACCTCAGGTGTTTCCTGCCTGATGGCAAGATAGACATACAGATATTTTCAAGTTAAAGATGTCAACTATTCCATTCTACACTGGAAGTGGTTTGGGGCAAACACCATCTCTGTCTTGAAAAATAACCCAGTCTTTGGACCAGGGATAAAATAAGAGGCTTTTTAAATTATACTTTTGATGAAATTTAACTGGGGATACCTGAAAGACAATTTAAATACTTGTCAAAATTTTGTTAACACCCTGTTTTGTTTCATTATTTCAGCTTGTAACTGTCTTAAATTGTCAGTAGCCTAAAAAAAGTACTTCTGTGCATTATGTGCTATCACCGACTCACAGGGAGGGAACATTAAGTGGACAGACATCTTGTTTTATCTGTCAAATATTCTGGAAACTGATGTAAAGAACAGAACCTGCACCAGCCTAAAATGTGACAAGAGAAGTTAGCTAATGATAATTCTGATTTAAACTGAATAGTAACATGGCTCCATGCTGAAAGTCAATTCTACTTACCACTCTATTGTAATTGCAAGTCATCGGTGCATATGCCTGCTCTGCAATGTACAAGAATTCTGCTTTGGAATCTGGAGGCTCTGGCCAGCAATACCAAGATGCTGACCTGACTCATATTATATGAAAATCATAAATGGAAGAATACACATCCTATGCCTCAGCGTCCTCTCTGTCATGTAAATCATGACTAATGAAGCACAAATTGAGCTCGTGTAAAGCATATTTTAAGTACCCAATTACTGTAAAGAAATTCTTTCACCTTTGAGCAACTGACTAAATACAGATTCCAGTGGTCTGATTTTCAAGAGAGCGACTTATCTTGTGAGATTTAAATTTTTTTCCATGATATGCACTGTTGGCACAACTTTCAGTCCTCATGGACTCTGAGCTCAAGGATACTTTCCTCTCTCAGCTTTGTTTTTTTTTTTAAGCTTGCATGTTTGCCCACCTTCCAGTAATACAACTCCCATTGCTGTATCTCTGAACAGGATACGAAACATGCAGGGGAGCCTCCTTATTGTATTTATCTAGTCCTTCCATCACTGCAGAGGGAGGTAATGGCTACACAGATCCTACTGAATCTGTTGGCCTCCAGGACATAAGGATTGTAATATGCTGGACATCACTCAGACACATGAGGCCATGGGATCCGGCAAATAAATGCAAGTCCTGAAGCTGCAGCCAGACCTGCACCCATGTGCAAGATCTGCTTTGAAGGTCTATTGGAAAGTGGAACACAGCTGAGGCAAGAGACACCACCAGGGCAAGCAGATACGAAACAAGGCTCAGACAGTGGGACTCCTGGTTCCTTCAGCCTCAAAAAAGTTATTTAATATCTCAGATACCTCCAAAAAACATTTCCACCAGTTCACTTGTTAATAAAAAGTAGCGCATATCCAAGGCAATTCAGTGCCTGAAGCTGGTGACCCAAAGGAAGAGGATTGGCAGTGATCTCACAAGCCTGATGTACTTCTTATTGGGTGGCCATGCTTACCCAGTGCTGCAACAGCATCCTAGGCAAAAAACACCCCAAAGAGCAATGACAAATGACAAGAACTAGATGACCTACGAGGCCCACTGGTACACAGTGTAAGAGTATACATACAAACAGGCTCACCTCTTTGAACACCGAAGGCCTCGACCTCAAAATGGGGCAATAGACCAAAGCATCACATGTGGTTGTCTTGTCTGTGAAAGATTTCTATGTAGCTCCTTCAACAAATGAAATTACTGTTCTCTCTGCCCTTTCTTTTCAGAGTGACGTTGTGTTTCCAGATTTCTTTAAAGTATGCGGGACTACATACATTTATAACTTTGAATTTTGCTACCTTTCACTGTGACTTTCCTTTTGAGAGATCACTTTTATCCTGGAGCTTCTCTTAAGATTATTGGAGCAAAACCAGCTGCAGTCAAATCCAAGGCTTCACCCTTCCATTAGCAAGCAGTAACGTGTCTTTCTTACCTTTATAAAACAATGCTTCCTTCCTACAAAGAGGCAAAGACTCCAAATCTTCACTAATAAGGCCTGGTAATCAGCATCCCTGTGCCAATAAATTACAGTTCCTCTGCATCCCCACTTCTTGGAGCTGTGGTTTTACAGTGAGATTTTCCATTCACTACAGTAGTTTCTGGGGACAATTAGGCTTGATGTGTTAAGCCATGGTGTTCTTTTCAGCCACATACATCTCAATAGACTCATCTCATTTCTCAGATGAGAATGTCTGAGTGTATTCCTGTCCACTTCATAGAACCAAGAACACAAACTAGTTTCAGAACCACTCCATCAACATCTTTTACAGAGATCCAAAAGAAGACTCCTTCCCACTCTTATGGAGGATACTTCTAAGCAGTAGGAAAAACCACATGATCCTTGGGATGCTGATAAAACCCTAAGTGGTTCAGAAGCTAATCTTAAAAATAACAAATAATGTTTTCAGTTTAAAGTGTACTATGTGTAGAGATGACAGTCCATAAAAAACTGTAATGCACTGAAAAGGCACCAAGCATGTCAAAGTTCAAGGAGTGTCTGGATGATGCTGTTGTTCATATGATTTAGTTTCAGGTTGTCCTGTGAAGAGCAGGAAGTTGGACTCCATGATCCTTATGGGTCTCTTCCAACTTGAGATAGTCTCTGATTCTATGATAAAATAAATTAATCCTTATTTTAACATCAATGCTGAGGCAAACTATCCAGGAATGTGAAAGAGACTAAAATACTCAAGTTCACTGAAGTGGACCATGTACTGTTATGTTCACCTGCCTCAGAAACAGAGTTAGGAGACAGTAAGAGTTTGTAAGAGCAATGCAGGTAAGAAGTTTGTTTTCATATACATTCCCCCTTTTCACAGCAGCATCCCAAATATCACCTCACAAGCATAAGATGGATAAAGGCACTTGAGACCAAAATATATAAATCCTCTTCCAAGGATGATTCTCTCAAAGCTAGATGGGAAACTAATAGATTATAAGATTACAAAAACAAATGCTCAAATTTCTCATGATCACTTGACATTGCCTGAGAAACTAAAGAGAAAAAGCATACAATTTCACTGGCAGCTTTCCTGGCCTTGGTGCCTTCAGAGAGCCACTGAATGTCTGTCAAAATGTAGGAGGTTCAGTGCCATCAAGAGGTAGTAAGAGATCTGGACACTTGCAGTGGAATTTCAGTGATGTTTTTAATCTGGCCCCTGTCACCGATTGCTGAGATCCATGGGCCTCTTGCATGTTTCCAAGTCCTACATGGTATGTGATTCTGTGCCACATTTTGGTTACAGCATCAACCATGCTCAAGCACAAGAACCACAGTTTTCCTCTAGTAAAAGCAGACGTGGTGCTGGATTGCTAGTAGTGCTGGGAGGGGCTGCACTTTGGCAGGAAACACTAGAAGTAGGGAATTGCAGCACACAGCTAGGACAGAACTGGAAATCTCCTTGCAGAAAGGTCTTTCTGACAACTGACACGGTAACTCCAACGGGGTCTTCCTGTCCAGCTTCTCTGCTGGTGAGCTTTTGGATTGGGAACTAAAGAGCAACTTCCCTACAAGTGTCCGAAGCTTCTGGATCCAAGTTTGATCCCTGATTTTTCCAGAAGGTTAATCTGCAGCTTGGCTATGCTACTTGTTTACTCTTGTGAAACAAAAGGACTTGCAGTGAGAGAATTTTCTATAGATAAATCATTCAGGCCATAAAAATGTCCTGTTTGCTGGGACAACCCTGTTACAAAATAAAAGTGTTTAAACATCTGTGGCTCGCAAGACAAATATTCTTTAGTTCATGAATATACCCTTCTCTCAAAAATGTTAAAAGGTCACCACTGGACAATAAGGAAACAACACAATCTCCAGGAACTGGCATTTAAGAGTTCTTTGCGTTTCACAGCAGGACAAGTGAGAAGAACGGAAGAGCAGCTTTGCCTTTTGTGTCCTGTGTACAAATCAACGTTCATACACATCATACCACTGGCCTTGAGGAGCCGGTGCTAAGTTAGCCCTGCTCTGAGGTAGAGGTCAGAGCACAGGACCTGCAGTGCTCTCTCTCAGCCTGTATTGCTCTACGACACCATCTCAATACAGCCTGCTGTAATGTATAAATGCACAGAACGTATAAACTGGGGCCAGTAAATACTATAATATAGTACATTTCCTGAAATGTCAGGCTTAACAGGGCCCCAGGGATTAACAGTAAATGAGGGCAGGCCAGGGAGAGAAAAGTGCAACGGATCCAGCCCCAGCAGTGGAGCAGCTGCCAAACAGCTCCCCTGGAGTCTGCGTTCCCTCCTCACACAGGCTTTGTCTTTGCCTTTCCCATGTCTGCCGCAGTAGTTGCCTCTATAATTAAATTCAATTAATTACCAGCTTCTCAAGTTCAGGAACTATTTTACCTTACTCAAATAGTTTATTTAAAAATATATATATAATATTCTCCAATTCAGAAAAGGATAGAACTTCCCACAATGTAACATTTTTTTATATATATATATAAAATATTTATGCATTCAGTGAACGGAAACAGTTTTACTGTATACATTTTTAATGTTGTTCTCTATGCATATCTGCATTACCTAAAAATATACCGTACTTCTGTAAATCAAAACAAGCAGGGAAAAAACACTGTAGCTGTGCGCTGGGTTAGAATACCTAATAAAAAATGATATGAACGTTTTAGCTTCGATTTTAAGAACTCACAAACAACATTTTACTTTGTGAGTGCATAAATAGAAGACTGAATACATTCTGGCTCTGTTAAGCTGAACTGTAGTAGAGGTTACAAAATGTAAATATATTTTTTAATTTTCAGTATTTCAGTGTTTCCAAGTTCACTTTTCATGATAGTGTTAAATAAATCATGGTCCTATCCTTCCAAACATTTCAACACTCTTTAAAAAACAAAAACAAAAACAAATTTAAAGTGAAATGTCCTCCTTCATTGAAGTGTTAGATCATATTTTAAATTACTGCACTCCCACACAATATTTTATATATATATATATTTTAAATATATATATATATTTATATATATATAAAGAGACCAAATAGGAGACTATATTTTTTACTGTCAATATGTTTAACATCGCATACTGTAGTTGTATAAAACATGCATTTTCTGGGATAATTATGAACACATCATGAATGAGCCCACATAAATTATATTTTTGTACAACTCCAAGTTAAAAAAAAGAAGTCAGATTAAGTGCCTCTGAGGCCCTTTCTTCCCAGCTATCAGTTCTCAAAACACACTACTGAAATATTTATCTATGCCTACAGCTATGTGCTAGAGAACCAGATTAAAACTTTAAAATACATCTACAGTATGTTTTACTTTTCTTAAAGTTTGTGACAGTCCTTGGATATTGTGTTGTGAAATGTAAAAATAGTCACAGATTCTTTTTCTTTCCAGAAATAAAAAAAAAAAACACATCTAGGAGAGTATGCAAAAACAAGGCAAAATGAAGTTTCATAGCACTTAATGAGGGTTAATATAAGTCAATAACTAGCATTGAGGTTCGTAAAAAGGGCTGGATGAGCAGTTACATGTACAAGCAAATGGTCTGGTAATTCCAATGCTCTCCGACATTGTTTCTGTAACCAACACTTCTCCACCCTTAAAACCAGTCAATATACATTCAAAATAGGCTGACACTGATATACTTACTAGGTGTAAAAATAGTGCACTATTTTTTCTGCCACAAAGCAAAATTGCATTCTAAGAGCCGGTAAACTTTCTTTTTCCTTAAATAGAAAGAATGGGCAAAAAAAAATTGAAAAAAGTTTAAATTAAGGCAATTAGACAGGTAAAACAGGACTGCCCATGATGACGTATAGCTGAAATTAGTACATACTTCAAACCTATACTAGCTGCTGAACACTGACATGCAGCTTCTGATAGACGTGTATGAATGATATAAACTTCAACAGTATGGCTTTATACAAGTGCATAGTTGCAACTGCAATAAGTAACGGTATCTGATTAATAAGCATAAAAAAATAAAGTGGAAAGATTTTTAAAACCCTCTTGCAGTATTACAGTACAATATATATACACAGTATAATGGTCACTTCTTACAGATGCAGTCTATATCACTATGGTGGATCTTCCTCCGGTTCTACTTGCAGACGTGCTGGTGGCATCTTTACAAAAGCTGAGAAGTCAGTTTCTTCCATTTTAATATTCATTCCTCTTGATCCTTTAATGAAATGTAGTGTATGTGTCTTGCTTTTGTGGAACAGAGTTTAAAAGGTTACCTAACATATCCTTTTACTATTTGCCAACCATTCCTCAATTGATCAGTCACTTGGGAGAATACAGGAAAACCCTCAGAGATTAGTAATTTATATTGCAGCAAAAATGTAAACCTCTGATATATATAGCACAATCTCTCAGGAAAATATATATTTTTAATATATTTTGGGATATGTTTCAGTCTTGCTGTAATGGGAAGAAAATTATCACCTTGAACTGTGTCTACATTCACAGAAAGCAGTTAGCTGAAAAAGAAGAAGGAAGGTTGGTCAGTAAATGCAACAAATGTAAATCTGACAAAAACATACTTCTTCAAAGTCTTAATTTAAGATGGGCTCATCATCATACTTGGGAGAAATGCATCCAACAGCATTGTTACTTAAGGACAGCACATCCTTAGGCATTATGATCCCAAATCAGTTAAAACCCCCTTATAATATAGGAGGGTACAATATGCACAAGGTAATAGTCACTTCTAAAAGATTAGTGACTTGTAAGCTTTTAGTACATAAAGATGCAGTACATTTAATTAACGTAATGCTTGTTACTGTGAACGCTAAGCTGGTTAATTCCACAGGAGCTGGTGTCTCAGTTCCCTGAGCACAGCTGAGGTGCAGCCCCAGTGCTGCTGCCATCGCCCCTTCTTTTATACAGCTGAGACAAACCTCACATACTGTTTGAAAGAATTCTTAGGCATTTAACATTCAGAGGTTTTTTTCTGTGTAAATGAAAGATTGCATCAACATATAAAATGATTAAACTGAGATCTATAACATAGGTAACACTATTTCCAGTACATTCACAATTAAGCCGTGGGACAAATTAAATCACTGCAATGGCCGGATCTTTCCTAAAGCAGTCAAGGAAACCACATCACAGAAGCTGCAAAGCCCGTTTGTTTACATAATTTTCAAATGCATGGTTAGGTACCCAGAAAGCACAGCACTGCAAAGGAAAGCCAAGTCAAATTCACTTCAGAACACAAGGTAGAAAAGAAAAATGCAGAACTCCAGTGATTTCATGTCTGCTAGCCATAGTCAGTTTATATTAAAAGTTTAAAAATGAAAAGTATTTGTAAATGCTAAGTCTATTTCAGCTAAACATCCAGCTGCTACTATCTTCCTTTTATCCTTCAAATACTCTCTGCTGAGGTTAAAAGTATTAGCATTATAGATGAGCAATGACTGACAACAGCAGGGGTTTTTTTCAGGCAGGCAGACATGAATTTGGAAAAAAAAAAGATCTAAAATTAGAAAAATGAAAACACTGACAAAGGCAACAACTTGTTCTAATGAAAATTACTCCTCTAAAAGTTCAACATCAGGAACAGAATCTCATTTTCACTGTTTAAAATATTAAAATGAGATCTTGTATTTTCTCTGCTTTGAGAAACAAAATCCAACATAGCATGCTGTATTCAAAGGCAAACAAATCCATTCCTCTCTATTTAGATTTACCCCTTATACTTCTTCAGAAATCAAAAACATCGTCATCATCATCACCATCAATATCATCAACATCATCAAATGACCAATCCCAGTCCTTAAATGCCAGATCAAGTAATCTGCAACAGGAGGGTTTGATGTTTAATGAGTGTCACACTTCTATAAAAGTCTTCCAAATTCCTTTTGTTATCATTAAACCTTTTTAACTAAAAGACTATTTTAGGTAGATGGGTTTGTTCCTTTGTCTATCATGGAATATCAAGATTCAGTGTTCATGTAAGCTAGGAATATTGTACTCATTGAAAATTCATCTCAAAAATCACTTAATTCAATATAGAACACTTACCATATTGATTTTTTTCCAAAAAAAATTTCAGTAGGAAAGACCAACAAGTACATTTTATAAAATTAGCTGTTTTTTGTTTTGCTGCTGTTCTTGTTGACTCAGGTGGTTTTATGCTCTCCTTTTATCCCTTTCCAGACAACAATGCAAAGCTAACAATTTTTCCAAGAAATTCAAATAATTTTGATTGCTGAACAGAACAATGAATAAGAAACCTTCCTCTAAACATACAAAATACAGCATTATTTTACTGCATCCCAAATACAGCGTGATTACACTATACAGCTATTCTGTAGCTCATGGCTTAAATCTAAGCAATGCCAAAAAAGAGGATATATCAATTTGTTCTCTGGGCCTCGCTGTCTGTGCTCCTTCTATGGTCACTATAGAACAAAGAAAGCAAGCAAGGCAAACTCTGTCAGCAAATGAGTCATTTTACTTTTTTAAGACATTTGTTTTGGGATGGAGTGAATCATTGTCTAGAAGCATTCATCTCATTCTGTAGTTATTGAAGGATCTTAGACAAATATCTTAAGTAGTAACTTCTCAACTGCTATAGCTACAAGAAATGAAACCCAGTCTAGTCGTCTCTTCAGTGAGCTCAAAGGACTTTTAATCAGGATTATATGCCAAGCATAGGAGGCAGACATAGAAACCTTACTCTAACAGAGCATCAGTGTAAACAGACTACACTGCTTAATATAGTTAATCACATGCTCTAAACAAAATGGGTTTCAGGAGGATTTGCATTTTTAGGTTTTAAGGTTTTAAACTATTTAAACCTTTAAATGTGATATAGCCCTGAAAAGGCTCAATATTAATTTGTTATATAAACTACAGCTAAAATACTTGTATAATTAGGAATTAAAATATATTAAAGTTGATTTTTTTTTCAATTTGAAATTATTCTTTTGGCATGATCGAACAGACAGCTAAACAGAAATTATATGGTCTGTAGGAAAATCTGGTTTGCCCTTTCTTAAATCATCACAAAGAACAACAGTCATGAAAACCTTGGAGAAACAATCACTGTGTGAAATTCCTAGGAGGGACAGCATTTTTAGGACCATGCAGCTTGGAAGGAAGCTCATGAAGTTTCTAGCCCAACCTCCTCCAAAGCAGGAGGCCAGCCAAGGCCAGCCAAGGCCAGCCTGGGATGCTCAAGGCCTTGTCCTCTCAGGTCTTGGAAGCCTCCAGGGATGAAGCCTGTCCAACCTCACCAGCCTGCCTCCCTGCATTGGCTTTTCCTTCTATCCAGCTGGAAAGTCTCCTGGTTCAAGTGAGCCCCTCGTTTCTCACCCTCCCACCATGCAGCACTGCAGAGCCTGGCTCCATCTCTTGGATACCCTCCCCACAGGCCAGGGCAGGCTGCTATGACAGTCCCTGGAGATGTCCTTCGTCCGGGTTGAACAAGCCCACCTCCCTCAGGCATCTGCCCTGACCATCCTGGTGGCCTCTGCTTGGTCCTTCCCCGGTGTGTCATTGTCTAGCTGGAATTTCAGGGCTCAGACACAGAGGCGCTATCTTGCAGCAGACTATGGAGTGAACAGAGGCAGATAACCTCTTCCTTTAATCATCTGGCTGTGCTCCTTTTGGTGTGGTCCCAGAGCCTGCCCTGCTGCCAGGACCCACTGCTTGTCCCCAGCCACTCAGTCCCCATCTTCATTCTTAATAAGTTCATAAAGGAAAATTAATTATTCCATATGGTAAGCCCTTCCACAAAAGCCTCATAGAAGCACCAGTCAGATATAAATTGGCCATAGCCATTACAGTAATTTATGAGTATGTGGTTTCTTAATTAAAGGTGTTTAAATCCATACAAATTTCCACTGGTTTGACAGGCCTGCATTAGTAAGGTGATAGGTGACATGACCTCAGAGAGCTAGCTACACTTTTCATCTGTTAGGTACATTTGCAAAGCTAACTTGGAAACTTTAACTGAAAAAGTAAAATGGTTTACATACAAAAATATTCATCCTCCCCCTTTTTCCACCAGTATAGAATGGTAAATACTGTGTTATTTTGTACAAAAGGTCATGAAGATTGAAAAAAGGATGTTGGAAGGAGAAAAATTATTTTCAGAACATCTAAGAATAGCTATTGAAAAAGAATCAGAATTTATAATATACCTTTACATATTAACAGTAAGAAACAGAATAATGCTACTAAATTAGACTGTAAACACCATGCAGAAGAAAAGCATTCTGCTCGTCCTCCAAGTTGTCATGAATGTTTCCTTGATTCGTGCTTCAATCCTATCATTGATATTTTTGTTAGTTTTGCACAAAGAAACTCTTCAATAATGGGTCCCTAAAAAGTGATTAAAACCCTTTTTCCTTCATGATTATAATAAAAAAAAATCTATTAATTTAAAATCCAAATTATGAGGTCTGACTCTCTTTTAAATATGTAAATTAAATCACCAAAAATTAGACTGCATGAAAATTAGGAGGGAAGTGAAATTAAGTTAATTCAAGTCCTTTCACTATGCATTTCCACCCATTAAAATACCAATATTTGTTTAAGATGTAACTCTTCACAGCACAAGGATGTTTTGGAGTAACAGCAGCATCACAGCAAGCACTTCCCTGCATTCCCTCCTGTAACTCTGTCAACTCAACCAACCCTGTTCTCACCCAGCCAGCTGAGATACTGGTGCCAGTCTGGTCACAGACATAAGGACAGCAATCCTGTCCAGCCACTGCCAAATTACCTCTCCGGAGAAAAATGTTAAGCCTTTGCTGAACTGTCCATTACTGCTGGAATACTGTAACAAACAACACAAGTCAGGCCAACCTTTTCACAGGCTGCCAGCAACTGGGGACTGATAGAAGCACAATATTAGCTAGTGCTGCAGGTCATGAAAAAGGTACACTGGAAGAAAACCAGAAACTCTGTACTGTGCAATCACATAAATGCTACCTGCAGAGTGCTATCACTTTTAGGAATCATGAGACATGAGCATGAGTTCTTCTAGGCTGAATAAGGAATTGAAACCAAATTCTCTCACCCTTTGGGTAAATGACTTGACCAAATAGTGACCCTCTGCCTCCCATCTTCCTGCTCTCTTTCAAAAAGCACAAGTGATCCTCAGACAGGTGCCTGCCACTACAGCAAGAGGCTCTACACTGTGGAACCCGTGGAGGCAGAGACACAGAAGGAAGATTCGCTGTATCAGCTGTGTGCTCCTTTTGTACACTAGGACAAGAACCCTGACAAAACTCTTCCTAAATGGAGTCAGACACGGAAATACATACATTTGGTCAGATGAAACACACATAAACATACAAATCCCCAGTCAACTGTCTAACTTTAGAGCAGGGCAGGAATTTAAACACATGCCTCAAAACCGAGCAATAAGAAATGAAATACAGGTAGGCTTTTTTGTGACGTGTAAGGCCTTCTAGTCTGCTTTTTGAAGGCACCTAATTCTCTCCAAGGTTCATCAGAACCACAAACACCTAACATCATTGCTCAGCTTCAAATCGGGTACTGTAGTGGTCACATCAAAAATTTTAAAAAATTTTTTTTTTTTTTTTAAGTCTTCACACCCCTTCTCACTGACTCTTTGCCTGGTTAAACACCATTTTCCCTATCAGTTCACAGGAAGTATTAGGCCACAGATGATGGTACAAGTTCTGCCTGTTACATGTAAGAGCCATTATCAGTATGGTAGAGTTAACTAACACACAGTGCAAGGTCCTTTAAACAAGGGAACGAACATGGTGGCTCTTCTAGTGGACCTTTTTGTAACTTAACTGAGGTTTATAGAAGATTACATGCTAGATCATACGTCACTAGCCAACAACATTTGTGGTCAATTATTCTTATCAACTTATATGACATTAATTGTAGTAAAACGTTTAAAGCAATAACTTAAATAGCAGGCCTTGTGTCACCTTGGTTTGTTTGGAGGAAGCTGTCGACTTGGTCGTCTGATGGACTGGTTTGGCTGTACCTTCATGGAAGTTCTGGGAGAAGATCGAGCAAAGGGGTCTGGTGCTGGAGGCTTCTTGGGTATTTTTTTCACCAGTCGGCTCACCCATTTTTGCTGTTCTTCCGTAGAATTAGCTAACAGTAGTAGATTCTTTGCCGTAGAAATATCATAGTACACTGTAATAATAATTTTTAAAATAAAAATGAATACTGTTATTATTCTAAAGACGTCCCAACATTAGTTGTCAGATTATGGTACTCTCAAAGTCAACACAGTGAAATCAAAAGAAAATGGACCAGATTTTGCCAAATTAAGTTTCCTGGCTGCTGGTAGTGCTTCCTCCTTATATTTAGAGAGTAACAATTTAGTACTATGGAAGAGTGTGTGCCTGAGCCCAAAAAATTATATAACATTGAGTCACAACGCATAACCTTCACCAAATGTCATCTCTTCCGTAACACCCACTAACACAAAGAGCACAACACACAGTGTGAGCAGCCTTACAAGCACCCTGCTTTACTGCATGAGGTTGCCAACACAACAGGTATCATGGTCACATGCCATTAACTCACAGCAGTGAGTGACTCTCACAGAGACACCCTTGGAAAGCTGCTGATGGCTACTTATTAATAAAAGAAAAACTGACCTGTTTACATTTAGTTGGTGTCAGACCATTACTAGAGTCCTCTGACCTATCAGAATGCCTTGTGACTCCAGCACCATATGCATATTCAAATACTTGCTATTTACCTTTGCAAGGCGCTATAATCTCTTCTTTTTTATCCATGTGGTCTTTGTGACATTTGATGTGGCAGCGGCGACATTCCAGAGCAGGAGGAGGTTTAAACATATGCCACAGTGGCTTCATACAAGCTTCACAATTGGTTGGAAAGTGGTAAAGAGTAGGTATAAACTCATGTCCTTTGTGACAAATGTAATTTGACTTCTCTCCCATGGGTTCCACAGGAAATTCCTGTTCCTTTTTGCTCTCTCCTTCATTAGCATATAGAATCTAGAATCAAAGCAAAATAATCTCAGTACTCCTAGATGGCAAATGTAAATTCAGAGTAATTATCTAAGTAGAAAGATTGAAGAATTACAACAGAAGTGAATTTTCAATAATTTTTTAGTAAATATTTCATTAGACAATATTTTTGACAATGTGTGAAATACCATGTCTGTTACACTAGAAACATTAATTTATTAATGAATACCTGGAATATCCTTGGAATCTCCTTGGAATCTGCTCTGTACACATCAGTCTGAGTGACTGGTCGGACATGGAAGAGTTTGCTATAGGAAATTATTTCAGTAAGGACAAAAATGAATGTTACCAAACTAATAAATTTAAGTTGACAGATTATTCAGGATACACATTAAGACTTAGAGCCATTAAAGATTTGTCAGTACAAATTTCTCATCACTTGGTCCAGTCCTGTCTTTCAACCCCACACATGAACTCCCAAAACCCTAAATAAAAAGAATTCACAAGAATCCAGCTATATTTGCAAAAAAAATAACAGCACTGATAAATAAAACCACCATCATGTGACTTTAATGATTGCTGGCAGCTTTCTAACATAATCCTCTCCCTGCGCTCCAACCTCTGAATACACACATTCTGCATTTATTAAGAAAATTAATTAACTATACAACCCACCTGTAAGGACATGTTGTAAGAGAAAATATAGAACACTGAAAATTATAGCCTCTCTGCTACAGTTCTCTAATCATGTTTTGCTCCCATGTGTATGTGAGGAAGGTCTAGCTGAGCTCGTGGGAGCAGTGCAGTTACATCAGGCTCAGTGGAGTTCCCTGGATCAGTCTGAGCACCATGCTACTGCTGCTGCTGCACCAGCAAATCCAACTCTTTCCCACAGTGGGTACCCTAAGGGCCCAGCTCTGTAGTTCAAATTAAAAAAAAAAAAATGCCCCATGCGACATTGTGATCCCAGACTGGACCTCAAAAGGCCTTTGGTCACAATCATTTCAACAAAATTCACCTGCAAATCAGAAGAAAGAATCACACATGGCAGTACTTACTCTATATCCAATACCATATAGGGATTAGATTGTTCTTTATCTTGTTCGCTGTCATAGAACAGGATCTTCTTACTGCTTACAATTACATACTGTTAGGAGACAGAAAATTATAAAATACATGTTTTAATCCAGCTCATCACAGAGGTCAGAGATGTCACAGCAATTACCACAGATGCTGCATTGATATTTTTCTATGATTTTATTAAATGGTACCTAAATAAACAATAACAGTACTGTATGCTAAGTCCATGATATGCCAAGAAATTCACTGCACAACAAACAAAATCCTGATTACTGGATAAACCAATATATGTTATCAGACTAATTGATACCTAAACAGATTTAAGTATCTGTGAAGAGACAAATCTAAAGTCTGGAAGAAAGATAAAAGCTTTTCCTTTCTATTTTATTGATTTAATTTTTACTTGAACTGGTAGAGTCAGTGTCATCTTATGATGATTGTGTGCAGGTCACAACTAATAGAGATCATACCTAAAAACATCACTATTATACTTACCAGAACAGCCAGCAATATTCATTAAAAACCTAATTACCTAGAAGATGCCCTATTTCTAGGATTTTGGCTAGAATTAACAGTATGACTGAGCAGTAAGCAAACTGGTATGAAAATGTGTATGTTACATTTTGGACAAAGACCCATCAAAGACGTTACTGAGAAGCAGTAAACAAGTGAAGGCTGCACAAGGCAGATAAGTAGTTGCTAGTTTTATCTCCTAAATAAAGAAACTGTCAAAGGCATCTGCTTCCAGACTCTGCTGAATTTCAGCTATGAAATACTGTTGGAAATGCTTACAGCTGCATGTATAAAAGTTTGGACACCATGAATGATTGTTCTCACCTCTGGCTGGACAAAGAAGTGTCTTAACATATTAAAATTGTCCTAAGCTGCTCCCCTCAGAGGTAGCTATCCCAGCTAACATATTTTATACATTTAAGTAATGAGAGAACACATATAAAATAAAAATTGAAGTGTTGAAAATCTGCATTCATATTAAAATCCAGACTACGCATGAAACAAGACCAGAAATCTGGGGTTTTTACCTTTTTAACCCATCCAAATTTTTTAGTGTTATTTCTAACAGGCAGTGATAGCCAGCCTTCCAATCTTGATTCTGAAATAGATATATATATTAAAGAACATAAATATTCACAAAACATCATTTTTGAGACTACTGTGCATTTTAAAATAGTTATCAAAGATCAATAATAAAGCAACAGAGCAAACATAAGACCTATTTAACAGTACAAGGTCTTGCAAGGTTTAGCACAGTAAATGTTCAGGAATGCATTAAATAATCTTTAATGAATAAAGCCAATAACCAGCAATGCAATCACAAAAAAGTAGTAAGCACGAGGAGGAAGGGAAAGAGCAAACTTGCAATTGTAGCACACACATTCCCTTTAGTAATTTTTTCAAGTTGTAAAAGCCTTACGTCTATCAACCTTTACCTTTTACAACAGCATCTAAAGGTATTAGTACAGACCACAGAACATCCAGTTCAAGACAAAAAATGCCAAATTACCACCACAAATAACCCATATGCCAGGGAAAATGTCAGTTTAGTATTCAAATTCATACTTTTTGGTCTGAAAATTTTTCTTTTCTCTAATTCTGCCTGTATCTCCTAGGCTTTCTAATCCAAAATAAGTAATTTTTGGTTAATCCTTAGGCCTTGCCTGAATTCAACTGCCCTTTCACACACTTGCAATATTTTATATTACACTGGCACATTAGTCAGATTTGATTTATCAACAGTATTAAGTGCTCAGCTGTTGCTTGACACACACATTTACAGTAGTAACTATAGTACTGATCACACTTTCTCAGTGGTGGGTGATACACCGGATCACATAGCCTTTGACCCTATTTTTATAGCTGCAGTTAACACAAGCACTTCTTTCCCTTCTGTTTTATTAGGAGCAACTACTCAATTGGAATAATATTTTTCCAAAGAGTTTTCTACCCTAGCAGATAACCTGTACTGCTGAGGAATCTCCAAGTCAAAAATAATGAAGCCTTAAGCAATAACAAACACAAAACCATGGAAGGAGCAAAAACATGCTCCAAAATTGCAAATGTTATTTTCTTTCTCACCAGAGGGCATTTGCAGGTTCCTGCCCATGTTTAATGTAGCATAACAAATAGTTATTAGATATTCATAGAATTGTTATTGTGCCTAGAGAGACTTGAAGCAAGGTTATGTATTCAGATACACAGTCTTCAACATGTATCGCTCTACCAGCATTGCTGTTGATAAACCATTTTAATGTATATACTGAGTACATGATGCAGTTCTATAAAATGTATTTTGCCTCATACCTGCCACTTACATTGTTCCTTTCAACTACACCTGATACAAAATGTAGCAAGCATAATGCTGATGAAAAAAAAATCCTACCCCACATCCAGGAACCATGTGTAGGGCAAAAAGTATGCATGCTTTTCTTATTTCCTAAAATATAATGTTTTTCCTATTTTTCTCTGTAATCTCTAATATCATTGCACGAAATTGGACAAAATGAGTTTCTGATTATAATTCTTCAATGATTACAGATCAGAGAAAGGACAGAATACTCAAAAATTTTCACAGCACATGCTTATAAAGCAATAGGAGGGAAAGAAACAACAAAACACAACGATCATACCTCATAATCAACGATCATAATTACAATGACCTGTTGTAATTATGTCAGCAAGAAGTCCTAGTTTAGATATGATTTCTACTTTAGAGCAAAAGAAATCCATGCACAAACCACGACAGCAGCTAACAAGAAAAAATTATGTATGTACATAACTTTTTTTTCATTAGAAGCCTCATAGTAAAAAACAGAGAATGAGGAAAATACATTAGTCTTTACTCTAGTTCAATGAAGTAATGTCGATATCCTAAAAGAAGTTTTGCCTTCAGTGGAAAGGTATTCACACTTTAAAGGAATCTCAAGTGACATACAGGAATTTGAATGCAACTAAAAAACCCACCTATGATATTAACAGTAAACAGAAGCTTTGTTCAAAAGAGTGTAGGTGCAGTCATATAAAATGAACATAGAATTAGTAGAACAGAGTTCTGTTTTACTGGAGTCTTATCAGTCATTATATACTTTATGTATCTGGGAAAATTAACAAATCTTGCTTGCCTTACCACAAAAGAATCAAATATAAGATTTAAATTAAGGCAAAACAATGTAATACTCAGAAGATTGAATTTCTACAAGAAGATCACAAATGTTTAGATGTGAGGAGTCAGATGTTTCCATACTTCACTTTAACACAGATTCGACTTTTTGGTATCCAGTACCTTAGGGCCATACAGATAGCTGCAGACACTAGAGAGATGCTACCTTGAAAACAAGGCCATAAGGCTCATTTATTCAATGCTTTAATAAAAATGGTAGTTTAAGACATGGCAGCAAGTATTTGCAAACGTTTAGAGAAAACAAGCCATTTATTTGTTTATGCAAACTTTCTTGTGTCTTTGATGGCAATGTTTACTGTCAGTTTAGTGTGTTAACTGCCAGATGTATGTTTCTTTGTTTTAATAATGCATTAAGAGTGTTAGTTTTGAAACAGAAAAAAGGACACAGTAAGAACAAAGCCAAACACTTCTCAGGCATGTCACCTGTGCTATCAACTTCTGTAGGACTGTGTGAACAAGACAAAGGTTCTTCCTCTGAGTCAGAATCAGAATCAAGAAGCATGCGAGAACTGGAAGGCTTAGTGGCAATACTGACAGAGGTGGAAGAGTGCTGATAGGTAAAGGACATGGATTCCATAGTGTGGGATTGAGTGATACGGACTAAACATAAAGCATAAAGGAGGCAAAGTAGAAAAGAAGTCAAAACAGAATCTCTGTGAAGAGAGTATTAGTTTTATATTTCATCACATAAACACAGTAACTGCAAAGGAACCACCACAAGTGAAAAAAATATTCAGCTCTAATGGTGTGCAATAGAATTTTTAAAAATAAATTTCAAGATGAAGTATGATTACAGACAGATTTAGTTAGTAGGTGGATAGTGATCCCTATCAAAGGATTGATAAGGTGGTATAAAACAGATGAAGATGAAAAGTCACAGAATCATCAGATCATCAGCTTCCATGGTAAAACATTGATATAAACCCAGTTAATGCAGAAATATTATTAAGATTAACATACCAGGGAATCCATCATCTGCCTCAGCATCTCCAGGCCCGCTGCCAATGCTGCTGTTGTCCAGCCCAATGTGCAGGGACTGCAGCTGGGAACGAAGCTGTTCAATGTCGCTGTCCTTGCTGTCCAGAGTCATCTGCAGTTCAATTCGGATCTGACTCTCTTCTGCAATTTGCTGTAGGGATAAATTACAAGATTTCCTATTATCCCAATATTTGGTTACTCAGATAAAATGTAAGTAGAAAATCACGCAGAATTTGTAGCCAATTGTACAATATTACAGAAAATGCTGCAATGTTTATATTTGCAAAAGGATCTTACTGCCTGCATTTCATTTATTTCCTTCTGATATTTGATCATCATTTGGGTTAACTTTTCTCGTTCAGACTTCAGTTCCATATGCAGCTTCCTATTTTCCTTTTCCTTCCGCCGTACATCAGTGTCAGATCCACGTTTGACTGGACCCTTCCGATTCATGATCTCAGCCAATTTATTCACAGCCTTTCCATGGTAAAGAAAAAAGAGACAAAAACCACACTAATAAATACACAGAGCTACATTGTGAAGAAATAGTCTTCTGTCTACAACCAGGCACTTCTAACTGTAAACTAACACCTCTGTGATCCAGTAATATAAACTTGCTTTAATTCCATGTATTACTTATAACTGAAAAGAAGGTAATGATGCCACGTTTACTTTAAGAAAGCATTAGCTGTGAACACTTCCACTCATCTCATTTAAATAATTCCCTCCATTTTCACTAGTTAGACCCAATATATATATTTGCATTAAAATGCCACTTGTTCTAAAAAACAATCTGGATTAAAATCAAAAATAAACTTCTTTATAGAACTTATAGAGGAATCAAGACTGAAATCAGTAAAATATCAAATAATTGGAGAGAAATGAAGACTTTTGCTGGTGAAATGCATCTGGATTAGAATTTTCCTCTATGATGAAACACAAGGATCCAGTTTCACTACAATGCAAGTCTACTTAGTAGAAGAGAGAAAAAAATCAGTATTTTTTTTTCAGGGCGAAAACGAATAAAGCATTAATGGTACATATAAATAGTTTACCATGGAAAGTTTTCTCTTATAAATTATTTAATTCATGAACACTATCTCTACATTTATTTAAACACATTTGCTTACCTGGGTTTTTAATGTTCTTTCAGTCAACAACTGTTTCTCAAATTGTGCTTTAATATTTCCTATATTTGCTTCTTCTTCTTTTAGTTTTGTAATTTCTGTAGCAAGGTAATTGAAAAAATTCTATGAAAAGTCATTACAAAAGAAAACAATACTACTAAAGAATAAAGCTGGTTTCAAATTAAAGTACATTTGGTTCACAGAATACATACGTTCTTGTACTTCCTTCAGTTTATTGTTTAGTTCTTCTTTCTCATTAGCAAGATTAGCCACATCACTGGTTAGTGTCCTATTTGCTTCCTCCAACTAGAAAAAGAAAAGAGGGGTAGGGGCACAGAAGAATGAATGGTCAGAAAGATGCATGAAGAAACATGACAAGATTTTTGAATTTCAATCATAAAAAATAAATATTTCAAAAATGTTAGATATATCTCTTGTATATCTCTGAGTATACTAAATAACAATGGATAACTCAAACTGCAAATAAAACTCAAGCTCTACAACCTCTACCAAAATTACAAATCATACAACTCACCGAAGCTATGGTGGCATCTTTCTCAGTAAGTTCCTGTTTATGCCTTGCCATCATCTCTTTAATCTCCAGCTCTTTCATAATCTTCTCTTTTTCCAAATCAGAGTACTGCTCTTCAGCAATGGAACGGGCAAGTTGTTCTGAATCTGCTTTTGTCAAAGTAATCTCTAGCTGAGCAGCCAAGGAATCTCTGCAAATTATTGATATATATTTTTAAATTGGGTAATGTAGGAGTGGGGGTAAGGGCAGGGAAGAAAACAACAAATAGCCATCCTAATCTTTTATGTATTAGTAGTACAACTAGCAAAACCTACCTCTCATCCTGTAACTCTTGTATCTTTTGCTGCATTTCTTTACAAATTTTGGTCTTTTCCTCACATTCTTCTTTAAGTTCTCGAACTTGTGTCTTATACAAAGTCTAGAATTTAAAGTTAGCAAGAAACTTATGTGATTTTCTGTATTCTTGAAAGTCCACAAAAATTATACAAGATGACATTGTATGCAATTCTTTAATCACACACTCTAATTAGAGTGTAACTGTGCAATACCTTCTCTAAACTTATCTAAATGTCATCATTCACAAATGTGTTTTGGTTATTTTACTTTTTGTTGTTCTTTGTTTATCTTGTATATTTGTGAACGGGTAGATGTATGATATACATTTTCTATGTTTGTAAACACACTGTTAAAGATACTCTAAATGTGAAAAATCAGTATTTGATAGAAAATTGGAAGTATCAGAAGCAAGGAAAATTAATTGATTTTTCTCTACTATTTTAAATCTTTGTCTGATGTAATTAAGTATGTGCTGTTTAGATTCTAATCATACAAATCCGTGAAACCCATGTGACAGTTAAAGAACAAAAAGAAATATAGGAGGAAGGGAAAAATAGATTAGAAAATAATTTGAAATTCAAAATTTCGTGAAATTGATACAAATCTAGAGCTCTAAAAAAATGAAAGACACATTATATTGCTCTGTCCACTCAAATGACTGAATACAGGTCAAGTGACAGACAGCTGTAAGTGGACTTACCGCAAAGATTTCAACACAGATTGTCTCTCTCTGGCCCATCTACAAAATTCTCCCTTTCTCTCCTTTAATGTGTGCAATGTTTTCATCTACTAAAACTTTAGATAGTCCTTCTCCTCACTGACCTGAATACCACAATGAAATTTTTAGTTTCCTTTAATTCTGAAACAAGCCTTTTGGCATCTCCTGCAGTGCAACTGGCTGTGCACTGTTAATAAAAATTAACCTCCACAAGCTAGTGATGATTTTTAAGTACAATATCTATTTATTCTGTTGCATGTTACCACTCCTAAGAGACCTCTACCAAGTTTGACTGTAATGCAAAAATTTCCTTCCAAGCCTTAATGTCACGTTTTGTCACACCACGTGAGAATACAACTCTTCTCTACCATGCAGCATGGAAGAGATACTGAATGCAAAAGGTTGGAAACATGCAGAAAATTATTCACGCTGTGGAAAAGTGAGCTGCTTGCCCCCTCCCTCCCTCTGAACTCCCTTACAAACCTGGGACATTTTTTAACCTGAGCTCTTTTATATGCTCAGTGATCAAGATCAAGGCTGCAGACAACACTGAAGACAGGCACAAGAAAAACAAGTAGCTTTGGTTAGAGATGTGAAACAGCTGATGGCTAAGGAGGAAGAAGAAAAGATAACATTTACTCAGTAAAGAGATTAGTAAAAAAATAAAGCAGCACAAAACATACCGAGAAATACTGTTCAGCTTCGAGTTGGTCTTGAAGCTCTTTCATTTGTCCATCTGCATCTTGACGTTCCCTAGAAAGGAATAACATGCTTTAAAGATATCAAGACATTCCCGACCAGTAAATTAAAAAAGACGGCATTCATACTCTTGAGATCTTCAGTGATTTCCTGACCAAAGTATGGTCAGCAATTAAACCTGAAGCTTCCTCTGGGCTCCAGATCTCTTTTTCACTTGTATAGCTGAGCCCACTACACTAATAACATGCTAGTTTAATATTGTTAACATGTTAACTACAACAGTGTCACACAGTTTAACCAGTAAGAGACACCAATAAAGTAAACAGCCACCAACAGAATCTTATTTCCATGTAAAACATCTCTGATCTGACCAGTTGTTTTGGGCCTCTTGTTTGCAAGAGCAGAGTCTGTGAAAACATGTCTGTATTCCTTAACACAGATAATTTCTTGAATTCATCTGTTATTAAAACAAAAGTCAGTCCCATAACAAAAGAAATGTAGCAGAAAAGACTTCTGCCAGTGTTTCACATTGTGGTCACCTTCTATGTGACTAACTGCATCTTGTTGACAGAAAAGGCAAAGCACCAGGAGATAAACCATCAGAAGTCATAAAGGAGCTGAGATTCATCTGATATGTGTGCTAAACTTGTATTTTCATTCACAAGAAAGTTCTTTATGTAAAAAAAATATTATTTACTTATTTATTATCAGGTGCAAATACTACTTGTAAGACCTTGAAGAACTGTTGGGATGTAACACAATTCCTAAATGAAGGTCCAACAGATGTGTTTAAACATCTGTAGTATTAGATATTTCCAATAGTTATGCTTTCCAGCAGTTATGCTTTCCAGCTCTGTAGCAGTATTCATTTCCGACTCTAATAAGCTCTCCTAGACTAATAATTCCAGTAACTTTCCTCTTCACTGAAGTTCTACATCATTAAAGAGAAAGTATCTAGACTTTCAGTTAAATTAAGTATTTCTCTTGAGTCCTCAGACTCATGTTTACGCTGAGTTTTTTAAGGTTTTCAGGATAACAAACACCTTTGAATACAAACCCATACACTGCTGAATCACTAGGGTAAGTCTCAACTAGTCACTGTAAATTATTTTAAAGAACCTTAAAGTTTACCACTGTACAATAGCATATTCTTTGCAGCAAATTTTTTCAATTAATATTGCCCTCAACTTTTGTCACAAAAATATTACAAATCAGTAACATGACTAAAAATATGGAGCAACTTGCATACTTGCGGAGTTCATTGTTTTGTTTTTCCAGACTTAATTTGATTTCCTGAAGATGGTTATTCTCCTGTTTTAACTGTTTCTCTGACATTTTCAAGGTGTTGACCTGCTGCGTTTGCATCTTGAGGTCATTTTGAGTGAGACAGCGCTTTTGTGTTTCTTGCTCTATTTTTAATGTCAAGTTTTTTACCTGAAAAAGATACAAACTCCTGTTAATTTTACAGACCTATACAGGAAAGCAACATTTAAACAGTCTGTTATTGGCTTCCTCTATATTTCTGTACAACATGTACTCACATCTCTTGGTAAATTGAAGTTGCTTCCTGAATAAAGGCATTAGCACACATTAAATTAGCTAGTTTTTCCATGTCAATCTCACAGAATTTTAAATGCCAGAATGAAAAACTTTTTAAGATGAGTAACGCTGAAATATTTCTGAAAAATGACACTAGACTCCATGAAGTAGACTTTTTAAAGCTCCAAAGACAGAGAAGGAAAACTGCTGCCATTTTAACTCACAAACATTACTAAATATAGCTATAACAGGAAAAGGATTAGAACATTGAAAATGAGGTTTGACTCAAGATGCTTTTTGTCAGTGTTCCTTACATCTTCATTTAGTATATCCTTTTGCATAAGGAGCTCATTGATTTTCTGTTGTGATTGTTTGAGATCACAGTCCAACATGGAGCGCTGCTTTTCAGCTTCCAACAACCGATTTTCTACTTTTTGCTTTAAAGCTCTCTCTTCCAAAAGTTTCTTCTCCATTTCTGTGAAGTAAAAAAATTTAAGACATAAGTCAGTGTAAAACAGCATATTTTGGAGGCCGAAGGGAGGAGGATGTTTAAGAAAAAGCCACATTTCTCCTTTTAAAACTGAAGAGGAAGACTGCTGAAAAGTGATTAATTAAAATTTTCATAGTAAAATCACGCCCAGAGGGTGCTTTTGCAAGCATTCCTGGCAGAGCTATTTCCTACTTTTGAGTTTCTAGATAACTTCCAGTTTACCTGCAACACTTTTGAGATGAAAAAAAGGGTGGAATTTTAAAAATAAACCATCTAAATCTACTGAATTGTTGCGCTATGATAATATAAAACCAATTAAAGAGCTGAAGCTGTTGCGGAATCTGATATGCCAAGTGACTCGGTCGTTATTACTGAATCACTTTTGCTTCTTTTGAAGATTTGCATGCTCAAAATTCTTGAGAATGCTCTGCAATTGAAAGGAGAGGCTCTATAGGTAGCTTTTCAATTAGCACAATAAACATAAGCCATTTCATTAAAAAGTAAGAGCCATCTTCTGGAATTTTTTGGTAACTATCCCTCTCTTCAAGATATTTCGGTTGTCTTGAGATGCACCAGAATATGCACAGTAAAAGCTTATATTATCTACTTTGTATAATTCACTCCTAAGTCCAACTGTGTCAAATACCTACCTTTCATGGCTTCAGATTTTGCTTCCTCTATAGATTCATAGATCTTGTTTTTGTCTGCTAATCGTGCTTTTGTGGCTTTATGTTCAGCTTCTTCTTGCTCAAGGTTCTGCTGCATAACTTTAAATTTATATGTCATATCTATTTCCATGTTGCTCTTTTCCTGTTAGAGAAAAAATAATATTGAAATAAAACATAAAATACATCAGGTTAGAGGCAAAATTTTGGATGACAATAACATGCTGCTTGGAAAGATGCAAAAAGTAGAAGAGAGAGCTCAGACTAAGGAGCTAACTGAGAACTTATTTCTAAAATGTTTCTTTGTGGATGGCAAAGTGCTCTAAAATGTACAACATCCCGAGGGGCAAACAATTACAGAATTACTGCCTTAACAACAACGTCCTGTAATAGGCTCAAAGATTAGGTTTATTGAAGAAATTTTTCAAGACTTTTGTTTCAATGACAAATTTGTTCAATATTAGCAGAAGCTCTTTGATTTTTGGCAACAAGGAGATTCTAAAAAAACCCAACACATGAAATGAAATGTTACTACTGCACTGTTAAGCTACCAGAGTACGTTATTATGTACTTTAGAAGTATAATGTCTTATGATCGTATAGGACATTATGTCTTTTCCCCCCACACTTTTCATATTGCAAAAACAATTAAAAAAAAAATAAATGCTGAAAACAAGGTTTACTCAACATCTCAAATAATAAAAGTACAAATTCAAAAATTCCGTAAGAATGTGACACCAATGTTCACTTAGAAGTGCTGTTACCTTTTCTAAATCTGTGAGCTTTTCCTGCAATTGTCTTTTCTCCATTTCCAGTTTGGCTAATGCACTCTTTCCACTTTTCACTTCTTCTTCAAGGCTAGATATTCGACCTAAAAATAACCAAGACATCAATGAGACTGGGCAGTGTGTGAAAACGAGACTGTACTTTATCTATTTAGAGATAACATTTTTCAAATGTTACAGCTTCTAATTCCGACTGTTAAGAATATCTCCCTTTGGGGTGATTTTAAAAGTTATCAATAATGTTTTATAAATGTTATCACACATTTTCTCTCAAATGTGTGTTCAAAATTGCATAACATTTTAGAGGACAGCACACTTATCTAGTCAGTCTGAAGCTCAAATAACACCACCCAAACCTACTTTTATTTTGGAAACAAGAAGCAATCTTAACATCAGAACATTTGCAGGAATACCTTGTAAATCACTGATAATCTCTGATCCATGACTTCGATCTCTCCTTTCTGATTCTAGAGCTGACTGAAGATTGAGATACTCCTTCTCCAGTTTGAGTTTCGCATTCTCTAGCAGGCAGTTCTTATCTTGTAGTTCTCTATTATTAGTTTCCAGCTGCTGGATTTGCTTTGTGCTTTCTGTCTGGTTCTTCCTTAACCTGGCTGCAGTATCAGACTCTGACCGCAGCAAAGAATTGGCTTCATCCAACTAAGATTGACAAATACATACTTCAGAAACAATTAAAATATAAAAACTACTATTTCTACTACAGCATACTAGGTTTTAGGGATTAAAGAAGTAAAAAGGAGTATACTTTAAGATTACTTTTGAACACCAAAACATAACAAAAAAAATCTTTAAAAACTCAATTAGAGATTTCAAATCCCTCCACTAATCCCAAAATCTGTACTTCAAACAGCTATTATTTTAAAATATACATATATAAAGTTGGCATACCTGTCTTTGTAGCTGATTGATTTTCTCATTAGATATTTGAGAGTTCTGATTCCTCTTTTTTAAATCTTCAAGCTGGTCTTTCAAACTGTTAACTATAAAAAAAACCCAATTCAACATTGTTAATCACTGTCATGAAAACACTTCAATTGGGACTATAATTCATTTATTTTAACTTTTAAAAACCCACATCAAAATGGAACCCTTCAAGCATGATTCAACATACCCTCATTTTCCAAATTGCGTTTCTTATCTGCTTCGTGTTCTGCTTTTCTCTGGTATTCTGTATTCTTATGCTGAAGAAGAGCCTTCTCTCTCTCTAACTGCCTGACTGCAGACTCTACATTCTTCCTTGAAGTAATCTGGATAGATTTAAAAAAAATACACCACTAATTACATACACAAGAGTGGTATTCTTATATGATAAAAACACAGCTCACACACTCAGTTTAGCCTGTAATGGAGAAAGCCAGTTTATTTGCCTGCTGCAAACACAGCGTATCAGAACACGTGATCAAATCTGGCCCAGGACGACTATGGCCAGGAGCTCTGCTATTTAAATACTGTTTGATCATTTGGATTTGACAAACCTGGTAGACCTGCCTAAGCAGTCACTCTGGGAGCACAGAAACACATGTGTAATGTAAGGCCTTGACATGCACCTGGATGAGCAATACATTAAGTTGCACACATCCACATCCAAGTTTGTAGAAGCACTAAGGTGCAAAGCTGGGCAAGAAATAGGGTCCTTTTACTAACACTGAACAATGCAAAGCATAGCCTTCCTCCTGTAGAAACACTACTCTCACACCTTCGATTTTTAAAATCTATAGGGGATATTTATATCATGCTGTTCTCCAGCTTAAAAACACAGTAAAAAACAAGTTATCAAAGAAATGTGTCATTATAGTACAGAAATCATAATGAAAATATTTTAGCAGTGACAACAATTTCATGCTTGTGAATACTAAGAAATCAACTAGTGTGACTTGCTATAAATACACAGCTACTCAAAAGTAATCTGCTGTTACCGAAGGAAAAAGCCATACACAAATGTTAAAGTTCTAATTCCAGTCAGAAATATCTGTGGACTTACCTCTTCATCGAGCTCTTTCAGTATCTTCTCTAAACGAGTACTTGTAGACCTGAACAAATTTGAAAAATACTTTTAAATCCTGCTGATAATACAGAAATTAGAGTGCTTGGATGTGTCTCATTAATTAGATATTCTATTTTCAGCAGTAACATGAAACTTCAGGGACAGGTGAAATCACTCTAATAACAGAGAGATTCTTCTAGAGAGGTAAGGCAAAAAACCCCAACAAAACCACCCCAGTAGTCACAGGAGCAGCAAGAATAGGCCGGCAAGTTACAGTGAGATCTGCTCACAGGGTTGGGAATCCCCAAAGTGAATTAAAATGCTCTTAAGTATCCAAAAACAGAAGGTCTAATAAAACTACTCTATAAACATACCAAACATGTCAAAACAGTCTTACCTGTACTTCTGTTCTAGTTCATCTTTGGCTTGCAATTCATTACTGAGCTGTTCTTCTAGCTTGCTTAGTTTTTTCTGAAACTGTGTAAAATATCAAAAAAGTATGGCCCACATATAAAAATGTTACCACATAAAACAAATGTAATTCAATTAAATAACAAAATAAGGGAAAGCAAGGAAAATTAATTCAATCTTCCACTATATTATTTTAAAACCATCACTAGAAGGTTACATCTTTACAAGGCATTAATTCAGATGATTTTAAAGATACAGATCCATAGCAACAAAAATTGCTGCATGCTGCATTAAATCAAACCATCACAGAATTATGTGCCACAGATTGTGAGTCATAAAATTTATATGGGGAAAGAATATTGTTACCGGCCCTTTGCTGTTCTCTGTAGCCAGAGACTGTCCACTGCAGCAGATTTTTTGGGATAGCCTTTTCTAAATGAAATGAAAAAATAAGAATTGTCCACATGACCAAAGTGGACAATATTCAGATGACTAAACATGTTCAGTGACCTTACCTGAAGAAGAATTTCTTAGTCTTACTCATTTGGAATCTAATGAACACTTTTCAGGTTTGGAAATGCTTTGTTTTCTCAGAATCAACTGGGTTGGAAGAGACCTCTGAGATCACTGAGTCCAACCTATGACCTAACACCACCATGTCAACTAGACCATGGCACTAACTGCAACATCCAGTCTTTCCTAAACACCTCCAGGGACAGTGACTCCACCACTTCCTGGGCAGCCCATTCCAATGCCCACTCACTCCTTCTGTGAAAAAACTCCTCCTAATGTCTAACCTAAACCTCCCCTTATGGAGCAGCTAAGACTGTGTCCTCTTGTCCTATTTCTGGTTGCCTGGGAGAAGAGGCCAATCCCCAACTGTCTACAATCTCCTTTCAGGGAGGCTCCCCTGAGCCTCCCCTTCTCCAGGCTGAATGACCCCAGCTTCCTCAGCCTCTCCTCATAGGACTTGTGCTCCAGACCCTTCGCCAGCCTTGTTGCTCTTCTCTGGACCTGCTCCAGCACCTCAATATCCTTCCTGAAATGAGAGGTCCAGACACAGGACTCGACGTGCGGCCTAACTAGTGCCAAGTATGAGGGAAGAATCACTTCCCTGGTCCTGTTGGCCACACTGTTCCTAATACAGGCCACGATGCCACTGGCCTTCTTGGCCACCTGGGCACACTGCTGGCTCATGTTCAGCCACTGTCAACCAACACCCCACCAGGTCCCTTTCTGCCTGGCTGCTCTCCAGCCACTCTGTGCCCAGCCTGTAGGGCTGCAGGGGGTTGTTGTGGACAAAGTGCAGGACCTGGCAGTTGGCACTTGTTGAACCCCATACCATTGGATTCAGCCCTTCTATCCAGCCTGCCCAGGTCCCTCTGCAGAGCCCTTCTACTCTCTAGCAGATCGACCCTGCTCTCCATCTTAGTGTCATCTGCAAATCTGGCTAATGGTAGACTCGATCCCCTCATCCAGATCATCAATAAAGATATTAAATAGAACTGGGCCCAACACTGATCCCTAGGAGACACCACTAGTGACCAGACACCATCTGGATGTAGCACCGTTCACCACCACTCTCTGGGCCCGGCCCTCCAGTCAATTCTTAACCCAGCAGAGACTGCCTCTGTCCAAGCTGTGGGCTGCCAGCTTTTTCAGGAGTATGCTATGGGAGATGGTGTCAAAGGCTTTGCTGAAGTCCAGGTAGACTACATGCACAGCCTTCCCCTCATCCACCAGGCAGATCACCTGGTCATAAAAAGGAGATCAGGTTGGTCAGGTAGGACCTGCCCCACCTAAACCCGTGCTGGCTGGGTCTGATCCCCCGGCCATCCTGTAGGTGCTGTGTGATAACACTCAAGATGATTGTTCCATAACCTTGCTGGGCAGTGATCCCAAGCTGACAGGCCTGCAGTTTCCCAGATCCTCCTTCCAGCCCTTCTTATGGATGGGCGTCACACTGGCCAACTTCCAGTTTTCTGGAACTTCCCCAGTGAGCCAGGACTGTTGATAAATGATGGAGAGCAGTTTGGCAAGCTCTTCCACCAGCTCCCTCATCAACCTAGGATGGATCCCATCTGGTCCCATAGACTTGTGAAGATCCAAGTGGCTCAGCAGGTCACTAACTGCTTCCTCCTAGACTACAGGGGGACTATTTGGCTCCTTGTCCCTGTCTACCTGCTCAGGAGGCCAGCTGTCCTAAGGACAACCTGTCTTATTGTTGAAAACTGAGGCAAAGAAGGTGTTAAGTACCTCAGCCTTTTCTGCATCCTTGGTAACTATGTTCTCCCCCATGTCCAGTAAAGAATGTAGGTTTTCTTTGCCCCTCCTTTTGCTATTAATGTATTTATAAAAACACTTTTTATTATCCTTACTTTAGTTTTGCTTAATAAAATATTTTTAAAAAAATGTGAGTCCAGTACCCTAATATTCATGAAATAAATTATAAATAATAAATTTTGGATTAATCTCATGACTTCAGGCTTTCACATGCATTTATTTTCCTCCCTTCCCCCTCTTCCTCTACCCTCCAAACATGAAATGTAAAAATGTGGTTTTCTAAAACGCTTTACAATTATTACAGTTAGAGGATTCCCAGAACAGGGACACTGAAAAAGACATCAAAACTGGAGATTCATCGCTTGAGAACATACAAATAAAAAAGTCGCCAGAAGTCAAATGCAAAATGTTACCATCTGCATTTACTATCACAACATAAAGCAAATGTCACGAATGTGACAATACGTATTTTGAACAGCAGGACCATTTCTTTTTAAAAGGGAAACTCTATTCATCTATTCAGCAGTGACAGGAAGGAAGTGGAGTGTAATAAACATTTGCATTTAAATTTAGCTGATCAATACAAAATGCATTTCCTTTATTTATTTTTTAAACTTTGAAAAGGAACTGTAAGTTTTAAGAAATGTTAACAATATACTATCTGCACTTGAATAATACAAATGTTTAAGTAACATAATGAAATAAGTAGATGAAAATTCTATAACATTTTCCTGTCATATGCATATTTAAATTCAATTGTCAATCTTCAAAAGCTGGATAAACATGCTCCATACACTCCAACTGGAGTATGATTTAAACATTCCTTTATCGCTGCAGGTGACAATTTATTTTTCCAAACTCTGAATAAATCAGTCATGAATCGCTTAGGCAACTGTGGAATCTTCCCAAGAGTGATGCTGTCTGTAGCAAACAGAGCTTTACGCACTGGATTTCCAAAAAATTCTAGATGCCAAAAGAATTTGAGAAAAACCTGTATTCATTCCCTTTTATACTACAGCACCTTAACACTTGAATACAACTGTTTCAAAATACAACTGGCTTACTGCTAACAATTTGGTGAATAAACATTTAAGATACATCACATCCACATAAAATTAGGTAGGAATTTTTCTATTCTTTTCATAATTCAAATAATATACTTACCTCCTTGCTGTCCTGTAAACAGAAAATATCATTTTTATTGAGGATCACTAAAAGATAAAAAGCCCCCCCCCAAAACTGCTTGAAAACTTATTTTAGGCTTTGTCTTTTCTTAACAGACTTAACAAAATTAGTTAAGCATACTGTTAATACTGAAGAAGAAAGGCACTAACCTCATTTTTACTAGATTGCACAGATTCATTTTCTCTGCAAGACTGAGAGGAGTCACTTAGCAACCTGTCAAAAACAAAAACAAATCCCTCCAGCTCTTATTCAAGTTTTCAACAACTCTGGCAATCTTGCCATTTTAATCAATTCTCTCAAGCCTTAATTTGTCCTATGCTCCTCTCAGAATGAAGCTTGTTTTATTTCAGTCTTAGTGCATCTTTATGATTTGAATCTTTCCTTAACTGAAGTATAGCATGTTTCCAAATCCACAGCAGCTTATGATCTTTTAATTAATACAATTACTTTTTAATTATTCAAGTTTAATTCTAGAAAGTTATCTTGTGTAAACTTTTTTCTAAAATAACTAATAAAAAGCTTTTTTAGAAGTAAATTACAAATCTATCAACATTTTAACCCTAAACAATTTTTTAAGATATTGTATAATTCTGTGCATATAAAAATACTGTGTTTAATCACAGTTATCAAAATAACCAAAATAGTAACAAATTATTTTACTCAAGCTTAGCATTTTGTATCTTCCCAACCGGACATAAATTAATATAATGTAAGGAATAAATTATGAATCTAGAGTGAAAAGAGAATACAAGAAAAATGTGCAGGTATTTTTCTAAAAATGTATATTAAAGTATCACATACAAATTATCTCTATAGTAGGTAAATCCTATGAAAGGCAGCTGGTTTCCCACGAAGGCTTTGGGGATTGGAAAGGTTTCCACGTCTCCCTTGTCGTCCTCAATGTCATCAAAATTACTGCTATCTATATCACTGCTGAGCTCAGGAACAACAGGAGCAGCAGCTATAAAAAGGGGAGAAAAGATGAACTTCAAGATTCAGTCACTTGCTATATACTGGTATCTCTATAATGTTAAAAGACTATATTATAAGTTGTCCTTAAATAACTTGTAGTTAAATATGTATTAACCAGACAGCAGATCTGGAAATATCTGTGCACAATTTTTTCTAGAGCAATCTATTTTTGTACTAGTTGCTTCATGCATAGACTATCTAATATGCAAGACATATTTGCTCAGGTAATTATGTTTGAGAATAGAACTCTAATACAATCAGCATTTTAAGAAACCTTAGTAAATATGTAACTTTAGAAGTTACGATCAAGCTCGTGAGCTGAACTGACATACTTCGCTTTTTTTACCTAAAGTTATTCAGGTTCTCAACACCTTAAATGAAAAGCAGTAAAACTGACAAGACCACTGTCAAACTACTGTCTTAACTACGAGAAGATCAAAAAAATCCCAAATCAAAATGAAAAAAACCATAACACAAAACAACAAAAGCAAAAGAGAAACATGCATTCTTTTTAGTTAAAATTCTGAAACATCCAATTCCTTTATTTAAAATGGAAATGTCTACATTAAAAGCATGATAAAGATGAGGATAATCCTAGTAGGAAAAATGTGTATTTACTAACCCTAACTAACATGAGTTTTCATAACACAAATGATAAATATGAAAGGTTGAGCAAGATTTTTGATAGATAGAAAATACTTAATTTATACAGCCTAACGTTTTTTCCTCATTTCTACTATTGCAAATACTGAATAAAATAGAACTTGTAAGCTAATTTACTCACTCTCTCGAATGTTGTCCCAGTTCCACTGATCGCTTTTGAAGAAAGGGTGATGCTTTATTTCTTCTACCCCATTTCTCCCAAGTCGCACATCCCTAAGCATAGCAATTAAGCCAAAGTCACATTAGGGAAACAAGCTTCTTTTTTTTTTGGCTTAGTTTGTTGTTATTTAAATTCTGACTTGTTCACAAGCAGCAATGAAACTTTCAGTAAAGATTGTCTGTGTTAACCACACTAATGGTCAGATAAAAAACAAAATTTAAAAACCACCAACCACTAATCTTTAGTTTCTTATATAAAACATAGTCTGATTCTTAGCATGCGCTCTCCTTGCAACTGCTGAAATGTCCAGAATTTGGAGTCTGCCACGTGGGGAGTAAAGCAAGACAGAGAACACTGAGGCAAAAACTAAGAAAAACCTAAAAACACAAACAAAAACTCAACACCCTCGGGGGAAATAAAACTGCAGAAGTTCCGTGTCTGCCAAACCACATGACAAACCGTAAGACGCAAGTGAAGGAAGGTCTAACCTACTGCACAGAACAGTTATTCAAAGTTGGACTAAAATAAATATTTTAAGAATTTCATCCTCTGCCCCACAACTAACCCTGACACGTCTTTTGCTGCTATTTGCAGTGAAGTAAATCTTAAGAGCAACAAGAAACTTTTAGTTTGAACAGAAGAGTCTCTCTTGAAACTATGTACAGGAACAGGACATAAAAACAATGGATGGAAAAGCAGCAGTAAATCACAGGGTCGATGCTTAGTCCTTTAAGTGCTTCAGCAGTGATCACGCAGACAGAGAGCAAGCATCTGTTTCAAATAAATCGCTCAAGCACTGTGTTAAATATAAACAGGAAGAGGGACACACGTAGTGGAAACACACCTCGCCACATTTACATTATTAAATTCTACTCATATTTTCTCTCTACCCTTCAGCTACTAAGGGTGAAAAATGCTGCTAAATTAAAGCACATCCTTCCTGAGCAACTGCGATCTTGCTCAGTAGAGCAAACAATCTCTCTTTGAATGCAAAACCCATTATAAAACCATTTGTTTTCCTAATCCCTCATTCTATATGCTCTGCTCCAGCTGGGTTCAGGTGAAGAAGCATAAGAAGGCATCACCGATCCAGAGTCAACTGTGGGTCTACAGTGTTGTTCTTTTAAATCAAAGAAATCAAAGATCATCTGTGCTTTCTCAAACTAAAGAAAATGTAAGTGTTCAGGTTAAGAACAAGCTTACACAGTTGAATTTCAATAAATGGCTCCATTCCATAAAGACAAACTTCGAGGACCTATTTGTAGCCAAAACAATACTCTTGCAGATTTGTTAGTTATACTTATCAATTAATGCAACAAAGCAAATAAAAACTAAAAATTCAAACATTCCAAGAAACCTTAAACAAACTCATAAATGCATGCTTACTTCCAGAGAAGTACTTGCTTTCATTTTTCATAAGTAACACCCACACAGACATTGAGCACAACAATTTCGTCCCTGCCTTGGAGCTTACAAATTACTTTCAGTCTTACAGGTTTGTAACTGTATTACACACTGCAATTGGAAGGATTTGTCCAGCACAAACTGTGTTGTTAACAAGAGCTGTCAGAACTGCTCATAGAAATAAAATACAATACCTGGAAAAAACACCCCAAAAGAAAAACTAGAGAACAGAAGGTTTTGCAGAAGAGATGTGGACAGAGATTAGGAAAAGTAATGGAAGGAATTAATTTTTACAATGTACCATCCAAAATAAATACAGCCAATACCATCCAAAATTTAAAAAAAGTAACAGAAAAACACATGCACTTACCTATCAGTTAAAAAGGCACAGATAAGGTTCTTCGCATGTTTAGAGATTTCCACGTCATCCGGGAAATGTAACGAGTTCTTATGATCCATAATTTTACTGTATGTTCCTACTAGTGAGTCTGCATAAAAAGGAGTATCGCCTGAAAATAAAATAGCAAATTGACTGTGATTTTGAGTCATGTAAGTTGAGTAAGAGAAAAGATATAAAGAAAAGTCTACAAGCAGCTTACCAAAAATAGTCTTTTATTTAAAAAAAAAATGAAACAGTAAAATTGGAATGCAAAAATAATGTATACTACTAAAAATATTCCTTCCCTAAAATGCCTGTATTAGAAACTACACCATTTTCTATCCTGCCTATCAATACCAGAATTTTGCCCAGCGAATTACACCTTTTGTTCTATCTAAAGACTCTCACTGTGTTTTCTAATTTACATGATGGCTGACACCCACTTAAATCCCCACCTTCAAACACTCCATGGGTAAAATGGACCACAACTCACTAAAGATTTGCTAATGCACATTTGTTGGAAAGAATAAACCAAAGCTCTCCAAAGACCATTTCAGAGGCATGACAGGCCTACCCTGCCTAAGGCAAGTCAGCTCTGAGCAGGAGCCTTCCCAGTGTGTTACTGCACTGTTAAAGCCATATTATTAAATCTTGTTCACTGACAAATTAATTAGCTTCGGTGCCCATATTAACATGACAGGTGGCTTTTAAAATCATAGACCTTTCCCACCCAGAGGTTTGCAGCATAGGTTCTAAAGATATTCGCAAAGAAAACAGAATTAAGAAAGGTAAAATTGGGACAAGTGAAAAGAATTGGAAGCGATGAAGGCAACTGACACTCAAATTAACTGACAACATTCTGAACTTACAAATGGTTCGGGTCTGTAATCAAGAAGCTGCAACTTTCACAGAAATGCTCTTTCTCCCAACTAATCCATAGGTTTAATAGGGAAGGCAAACAACTGATTGCATGAGCTAGGCTCCTTTCTCCGTCCCAGTGTGCTGTGTGCAGGCAGGGACCACCTGGCAGGACAGCCTTGCTGGCTGCAGCCTTCCATCAAGGAACTGAATATTTCAAAAGCCAAGTACATGAAAAAAACATACAAACGGACCAACAGACAAAAAACATTCTACTTTCAAAAAATACAAATGTAATAATCCTAACTTGAGTCTCCTCTTGTCATTTTATGGCATAATAAGGAATCAGTACACACCAGCTTGAACTAAACTTCTAAACTTTTAGTAAATTCATTAGGGTGCCATACCAGTGCATTGCAGGCAGGGATCACTGATACTTGTTGCTGCCTCACTCTCCCAACCTTCCTCTTCTCAATTGTCTTCTGTCCCAGAAACAGCTTTGATTTTGGACACACCTTAAAACTATCTAAAGTCACTGAACTATCGTTAGGATTCATCCTGTGACCAACATTTTACCTTTTAGTCAAGGGCACAATACAATTTTAATTCTCATAATAAAATTTTCATTAGTACTGTGGCTTTACTAAAACCAGAACAACGGAACACTTTCTGTGATTTCTTTGAAGTGCAAAGTTTTAGAAGACCACAGGCAGAATCTGATATGTGAGCACAGACAAAAATAGATGGAGAAATTAAGTAATATTTCCCTCCTAGATACAAGAGGAAAAAAAGGGAGGCTCTGAGAAGAAAATTCTGGACAGCTATGTCCAATATTTTAATAACTGAATAATTTTCTTTATTGCTAAAATTGTTCATTAGAGACTAATCATTATAAAACACTCTATTTAAAGCCAAAGTGCTTTAATTCTGAAAGACATAGAAATTGTTACAGCTTTTTATATCCAAATGTCTTTCCTAGCTTAGGATACCAGAAGCATCAAATCTGCAATATTCCCAGAACATGCTGATTTGGATTTTTAATAATTATATGCTCAATTCCATCCTTCTATAATCAGTATTTTGCTACCAGACTATAAAATTGATCCTCACCATATATTAAGAGGCAGATGACTCATCTCCTTAACAGATTATATTCTATGTTCGTTGCCATGGCAGTCTGGTGTATCTTACTGGAAAATCCTGACTCAAGCATAGAAGAAAGAATCAAGCCATAGTTTTGCATTTTGACCTAACAGAAGACACTGACATGCTGTGGGAAAAAAGAAGAGGAGAAAAGAAAAGGACAGTCCTGCCCTTTCCACTCCTTTCTCATCTCTGTGGCCCTGCAAACTCAGTACTGCTTGATGTGGCATAAACCTTCACGAGTTGGTGAGGTAGCTGACCCCAGTTAAAACTATTCTAAGAATTAGTTTTAAGCTGAATCAAGTCAGGGAACTAATCACTGAGCACGCACGCAAACAGCTGTCACAGCGTAAGAGTGACAGAGAGCAAAGAGAACAGAAATGAAACCACAGTATCAGCCAAAAGTCAGAAGCTGTTAGTGAGGTACAACCAGCCCCTGAGCAGCAAAGTACAGCTAAAGGCACAGTAAAGACTCAATGATAATCTTATTAGCAGACTAAATTACTACTTACCAACTAACATCTCAAAAAGGAACACCCCTACAGACCACCAGTCACATTCCCGTCCATAGTAACCATCACCCCCCTGCGACTTCAGAACTTCGGGCGATATGTAGTCGGGGGTTCCCACGGCCGTGTCGCAGCGAACCATTCCTGTCTGTGCAACAGAAGAACACAAACAGCTCAGTCCAAAACACTTCTGAGTCTTTAAACAATTAATCTATTAGGAGAGCAGAAAACCATACAAAATATAGCCTAAAATATTTGTTTGACGAGTACGTTTGAAAAACTACTTTTTTATTCAAAAACAATATGGACTGAAATGACATTGTCTGGTAATGTGGTCACCCCTTGCCTACTTCATAGTGATTTCTCTTGACTACCTCTTTCCAAAATTGACCAATTTTATTATTTTTACCATTGGTTTCAATATGAAGCTACACACCATATCAGACTGTTCCTTATCTCATTGAATTCAGGGACAAACTTTAGAATCATTTTGACAAGTTAGGAATTCTAGGCCCTACATTGCAGATACATAACAATTCTGTCCAATTCAGACAATAAATCAAGTTTGAGGTAAATTTTTATAGTTACACCTCGTTTTTTAATTACAGATGCGAAGAAGACTAAAAGGAAAAGCTATTTTTAAAGAATAGGAAAGCTCTTTTTCATTTTTTTTTTAATTAACGTAATGCCACAGTTGTATTAATGGAATGATTCCTCATCCCCTTTGCTTCACGCTGAGAGACTGAAAATGCAGGAGCTAAGTGATGCAGAAGCATCAACCAGATCTGCCAGTATTCTAGTTCAGAGTTATAAGCCTTGTTTCCTTTAGTCAAATTCACTGTATTCACTCCTCAGAGACCAGCTGGATGAATGAAACGAAATTCTGGATGAAGTTAGAGAAGTACCAAAAATACACTCATCTTTTATTCTGTTTCTAAATCTGAAATCTCAGTCATCTTACAAAGTTTTTCATGCATTTTGCCATCAGCATGAACAGCAATGTGCATTATTTACAAATATTGATATAGAATATTAGTAGCAATAACTAAAGTCAAAATACATATTTAAAGAAAGTAAGAGAAACATTTTGCTTTGGGAATTGTACTGATGTGTAAAACTCACACACCACATTGTAATATTCCTTTTCATACACAATATGAACTGTCAAAAGCTTTTATTTCTGTACTAAACCAGAACACAGAGAGTCATGAACCAGCAGGCAAAAACTAAAGGGATGACTAAATACTGTAGAGACCCTACTGCCTGTCCTCCTGGCAAATGCCTATCATCTTCTACAACTCTATGCTAAAGCTGAAACCTGAAGAAGTTTTAACTTCTCAGTTACAGAATGAAGAGCAGGTTAACTTTTGCCTTCTATACTATGGATGAGACAGCACATAAGCTATTCATCCCTGGGATAAGAAAATGAAGTTAATACTTTTCAGAAGACCTAATGCATTCATGGGTCAAAAAAACCCATAAACACATTTTAACAGTGGAAATAAACTGAAGCCCAAAGGCTCCAAAAATCTAAAGTTAAGAGCATTCAAAAATGAATCTGGCACATGGCAGGAACGACTATTTGAATATGCTGCTTGTAACAGCACTTGTGCACTACATGTCTTCTCTGAAGCTTAAGCCTCTCTTTGCTTTGGGCTCAGGAGGAATTGCTCTAGGGTTATGTAATTCTGCTCATCTAGTAAGACTGTGGCATCTTAATGAGGCCTTCAACACTGGCGTGTGTCTATCTCTTCCTTATCCAAATGCAAAATTACAAGGAAAAGTCTGAATTTTTGCTCAGTCAAGACTGGCTGAAGCCACCCAAATCCCTCCCCAGGTAAGGAGATACTTTAAAAACAAAGTAAACAAAACAGTTCTGAAAGAACTTTTTCTGAACATCGCCTTGACACCTAAGCACTTAATAACACACCATTTCCCACCCTTCTATAATTAATACACCAAAGCAAGGACACTTTTTAATATGTTACAGGTGTTGATATTTTATGAAGTCTTAAGCAAACAAAGCAAAGGCTGTGCCAAAACCAGCCAACCCCAAATCTGGCTGGTATGTAGCAACAAGGAAAGTTCTTTGCAATGACATTACAGATGCTAAAGAACTTCAAGTAATAACACCTTAAGTTTTCAGATGAGACGCCAAAGAACTGAACAGTAAAACAAACAACTATTTCTACAGCAAAAAGGGCCCTGCTTCCTAACACCAGTTTTCAATAGACCATACCACTTTGAAGCACATGGAGCTGGTTGTACTTACTTCACATGAAACTCTCTATCTTCTGTCTCAGGAACTAATCTAAAAGTGCATTCACAGATCATAGAACAGTCTGGCTTGGAAGGGACCTTGAAAGATCATCTGACCCAACGTGTTGTGGGAAAAATGGCCTATATAAGATTATGTAGCACCTTGACCAACTGCATCACAAAAAACTCCAGCAATGGCGGATTCTATCATGTCCCTGTGAAGGTTGGACCATTATCATCTGCATATACTATTCCCATATTTCTGTTCCTCTCATTTACACACTTGTTCTTTCAAAGAACTTGAGTGTTGCTCTGTATGTATTTCTAAGTACTGGATACCTTTAATATCACCATCAGACTCGCTTCTATGATCTCCGGCATCAAAGGCAAGTAAACAAGGATGTCCTCTTTGTGCAATACACGGCACCCTGGCAGTCCCTACACTCTGGAGAGACCTAAAGGATGCTGTTTTCTCTGGCCAACTCATTACTCCTGTGTTTCAAATACTAAGCTTCTGTTTTATGCCTGAGCAGCACACTTACTATAACAGTTCTCAGTTTCAGGCCAGTGATTTACCCGAAACTTTCCTCATCACCTCAAAAGATCAAGGTGGATCTCGGAACCCATCTCCTGCAGCTCTGTGAGCGATGCACAGTGCACAGTTTTAAAAAATAGGCTGTCCAGGAGACACAGCATGTCACAGCTCGTGACAACTTGGCAGTGAGGCTGCAGTGTTTCCCAGCATCGTTCAGTGTTATTGTATTGCTGAAGGAAAAGCAATTCAGGTTTCATCTTCAGGATGATCTCCATCAGACCTGAAGGACTTGCTGTCTTGAACCAAGGCAAACAGTCAGGCTTTTACTTCCTCATTAAGTTCCTTCCTGTAAAAAGAGCTGGAGAGTGCTTGTGCAAAAATATTAGGATAGCATATATTAGGTGTTAACACAGCACACAGGCTAGTGCAGTGCGCTGCAGACAATGGACTGAAGAAAGAAGGATCCAGCAGGATCTTGGATAAGCTTCAATGAGAAAGAAGTTGAGTTCTAAAAACAGGAACACACTGCTTCTTTCAACGAAACTGCCTGAGCCAAGGTAATAATCCCAAATGGCAAATATGCCTTCTTTTGGTCACATCTGTTTTCAACAGGTAGCCTCTAAACCTGTGCTCTTCTGAAAGCTCAGCTGGCAAGGACAGCGCCGTGTACCGAGCCTGGAAACACTGGCCCTACCAGACCTATCGAAGCCAATTACTGTCTAGTTTCTTACATAAAACCTGAAGATTAGACACCTGGTGAAACCTGCCCTGATCGACCTTACCAGACCTAAATACCTAAAGGGAACCACAATTTCTACTGAACCTCTGAGGCCAACTCCATTCTTTATACAATAATAGAAATACTCACCTTATTGCAGATTTTAAAAAAGGCAACAAATTAAAAAAAACCCAAACCATCCCCCACCACAAACCCTCAAATCATGACAACTGAGTTATATAAACAGAAGAGTTCCTTTTATGCTGGAAAAGATCACTAAAAACACTTAGCAGCAACTCTTTTCACATAGTGATAAGGAGGAATTCTAGTGCAACTGTCAGGTTTGGCCTGGCAGACTTAAGTGAACACTGACTTCAATTCCACACCAAAGGTCAGAAAAATCTCTAACCAAATTGCAGTAGAATTTTCCTGGGCTATTGGCAGCATAAGGAAGATACCAATGTCCACAACTGCTAAAAGAAATCCAGATCCGAAAAAATAAAAAAGTATTGGGTAAGCTATATTTTCTAGAAATCAGTCTGCCAACACCAATATTATATTTACACAGCTGGGATGTGTTCGTGTTTTGTAAGAAGTAGCATGAGATTTGGAGACAATCCAGAATCTCTCAACTTCTAAAGCTTCCTGTAAAAAAAATTTTTGCCATTCCACTGAGTCTGAGAAACACGAAGAACTTAAAATGTAATCTGTTAAAAAATTAATTTCTTTAGCAGATTACTGGTCCATTGATGATGCCCAGTCTAAACTGGAGCTCACTGTAATTCTTTATGACAAACATGCAAGCATTTCTGACATTTACAGTAGCGTCATCCACATTTTAGTATTCCATTCTTTTAACAACAGCAGCGAAAAGGAAAATGGAAAGAAAGGCCTAGGTCCACCATTTCTGGGATCTCTAAAATAGCATAGAGAATCCCTCTTTCATTTTAGATTTATATTATGAACTTTTTGCTGCTTTTTAATTGTCTCTTCAGATAACAACAGATTCCTTTAAGATCTACGGTCTATTGACTCAAAACAAAGTTAATTTTTAAGGACTGAATTAAGAGACCAAGTACTACTTTCAATTTTTTCAATTAAAGTAAATGCTGTCCCCTAGAATACAGGCAAGTAAATCATCCAAGTGGAGGTGAATATTCTCTCTGCCTTTAGAGTAACAATAGTTATTAAATTATCAGCAAAACTAAATAGACTGAATTTCAATAAACAGCTGCGGTTGTACAATGAAGTTAATATATTAGCATGTGAAAAAAAACCAACCTAATCAGAGACAGTACTTCTAGATACAGCTGAGAAGACATTAATTTAATGATGCAAATGCAAATTAAGTAGGTTGCAGAGACTATATCAAGCACCTTCAAAACAATACACAGAAAAATCTAAAACACTAAAGCAAGTAAGCTTAACAGGGTAACCCTTGCCAATATTAATACAGAAACCTTTCAAAGGCCAGGCAAATCGTAACACACATTCATATACAGGGTTTTTTTAGAATCTGTTAGAATTTTTCACAGGAAGAATACATTCTGTAATTTACAGCCTAACACTGTTTGTCAGGGAAGATTTTAAGAATGCAAACTTCAAAGGTAGATTTGTTTTTAAGTCACCTTTGATAACATAAAGTATTACATCATGTTAAAAATATTCTTATGCAATCTCATTAGAAAACTGTATTTGACTGTAATAAAATCTGGACAATTATAATGCACGACATCTTGACAAATATCTAACAAATTTTGATGAATATATCACATACCACTGCTGCCCCACTGCAACCTCATTTGAATGACCACTAGAGGATGCTACGAGAACAATGAGACACAGGAAAACACACGGACTACATTTTGCCTGTAAAATAATTTCATTTACAGAAAAATGTCAGCCTATGAACTGTTCCAAGGTTATTAATGTTGAAACTACGAGTTATCTCGTAAGCTTTTCAGACATTTGGCAAAAAAAAAATGAACCTCAAAAATTCATAAACACACATGCTTTCAGAAATAACGAAAAGTAAGTTTACATCCTTCTTCTGTGTGACAGAACAGTTTATTATAAAAAAATTACACTATTTAGAGTACTCATATTTAAAACTAGGAGACAAGAAACGGCTTTCTAACCAGGTACACCATTTGATGAACTTTCTTTTGTGTATTATAATTCATAAGAAAATAACCCTAGAATTACAGTTTTATATATAATAAATTATTCAGTTGCGTACTTACTTCATCCATTTTCATACAAGTGCCAAAATCTGCCAGCTTCAGATGCCCATGTTTATCTAAAAGCATATTGTCAGGCTTCACATCTCTGTGTATCAAGCCCATGGAGTGAATTGCATCAAGAGCAAGAACAACTTCGGCTGTGTAGAACTTGGCCCATTTCTCAGGCACATCGTAATTGCTCATAAGGTTTACGAGATCTCCACCTGGCATGTATTCCATTACCATGTACAAGTACTTGTCATCTTGAAAGGCACAAAATAGCTGCAACATTAATAAAAAAGAAAGAAAAAAATGCAATTACTTTTCAGAGACATCTAGTAAAAAGAATAAAGCCCCTTATCTTGAAATTTTGTTAAACCTGAGAATATCTTGTCAAAACTTATGTAAATAACTTTACTTTTTACATTCAGACAATCTACATTTTCTATTAATTATGACAGTACTTTGAAATTTACTGAATTTCAAAATCCCTTCATCTTCATTTTAAAGAAAGTGATAAAAGACTTCCTGATTTTTTTAATAATATAGGTTTATATATATATATCTATATATCCATATTTCTTGACATTAAAAAGTATCACTGAGTCAAAATGCAAAGTATCAAATCTGAGAAAGGGAGCATCACATAATGATTTGAAAATACCTAAACAGTGAGCAGCAACTCAGACTATTTCTAAATTGTGTGTATTATAAACTCCTTAACTCTGTACTTGTTCACAAAGTCACCACTGATTTTGTCCTAAATCAACATATATTGAAATAAGAAAGAAAACCAAAATGTTACTGAAAACAACTATAACACAATACAAAGAAATTATCCTTAACAATAAAATACTGATCTGGCATAGGTTGCAGTCAGTATGTTTCCTACTGGCATGATAATGAAAATAAGTTATCTCTTTAAAATGTATTTCAGACCTAAAGTGCTGAAAGTTTTAGAGATCTCACTCAGCAATCACCAAGTCTGAAAATAGCCCAAGCCATCAAAAGCATTACTATCAAATGTTCAAAGGCTGGTGTGAAAAAGTCTCTGAAAGTCTCACCTTATTTCTCAGGGAATACTGCTCCTTTACCTTAAAATCTAAAATTATTCACATCTTTAAATTACACACACAAAATTTAAAGGGAACTGAAAATAGGATGTATGGAAAGGAGGAAGGGAAAATAAGGGAATCTGTGGAAGATGAGGAACCATGTAAGGCAGGTATGTTATTATGGAGATTTGACTTTTAGATTAAAATTAACTGTATAACTAGCGACAGAAGACCTAGATTAGAAATATATATTTTAATACATACATATTGCACTGTATTTGTTTTCACAAATGGATAATATATGCATTATATAGTAAGATAATGCACTTGGTCATCAAAGTCTAAATTAAAATCCAAAATAGTCTCTGTATTCTCACATGTAAATATATTAATATTACACAATAATAAATAACAGCACTATGCCTTTATACAGCACTTTCATTATTGCCCTCAAGGGATTTAATTTAAAAAAAATAAATTAAAATTATCTAGGGCTCTGGTATCATTTGTTTTTCATATTAAAAACAAGACACAGAGAAGCAGTGTGATCTGTCCCAGTTTCTAACTCAGAACAGGAGCTACATTTTCTTCAAACCAGCTCGATGTCCTGTCCCACTGGACCACATTACCTAAATATATCACACTAATACACTTTACCAGAGAAGGCACACTTGCAACTACACTTTTGTTCATTTGCTATTTGCACATACAGACATACATTTATATCCTGCTTGTGACACTTTCCTTTGAAAATCCATGTCATGCATTTCTCGTTCCTTTCAACTGCATGTGAAAAATAAAAATAATTCCTGACAACTGCTGTTACTAGAACAAAGAACTAAATAAAAAAATCATCTATTTGGTTAAGTATTTCTGCTGAATATAGGCAAGGGCACAGAACATGTTCAAAGAACAAATCAAGTAAATAAAAAACCTTGTAAAACATTTCTTGCATGAAGTTATAAAGAATATATGGAAAGCTTCAGGCCAGTCTTATTAAATACACAGAGGCATGGCAATATACATGAGAGCACTTAGATGTATTAGTTATTTAACAAACTTAGGTACTAACAGTTTCTCCAAGCACATGCTTTCACTACCCATTTTATTAACTGGTGTAATTCACCGGTTACAACAAAAGGCAATAAGCAGTACTGATTCCTCCCAAAGGCATAATTCACATTACAACACCGTGATGATACATCTCAGGAGACAGCTGCGAGCAATGGTGCTCAAGACAACTGAAGAAGCCAACTCTCCATTACTTGGATTTTACTTCCAAGCTCAGGTGCTCTAACTGATCACCAAACAGAAGACGGTTTCAGCAAACCACTGCTCTGGTCTTGCAGGATACCGGGGTGCACACTCACCCATAGACCAAACTGCTGATGAAAAGACAGTGACTGTTTAAATCACTCTTAATACTAACTGCCTGTGATCAACTGACTGTATCAGAAGGAAAGACTGGAAAAAATATTGACATTTGTTTCTACATTTCTGTACAGAATTTTTCTTAGTTGGAAAGATAAATTCCCTATTATTCCAAATAATTATATTGGTATTTCAAAAGTCTGTTTCATTCTGTTTTATGATGCATTTGTGGTGACTAAAATGTAAATTAATCTATTTTCTAACACAGCCAAATACTCAAAACTCAGTGAAATTGCTGTAAAAGTGTATTTTTAAAAAGAAAACTGCGATTTGAGTTTAGGTGTCAATTCAAAACCAGCCTAAGACTGGAAAATATTTATTACATCATCGTTATTATTGCTGTTGTTGTTATTATTATTATTATTTTACTCTTACATATCTTCCTTACCTGAACCACCCACGGACTGTTGGCGAAGGCCATGATATCTCTTTCTTCCCAGAAAAAGGCTGAATCTGATCTCTTGATCATTTCAAATTTACTAAGTAGCTTCATTGCATAAACTTTCTGTGTCATTTTATGGCGAACCTGTTCGTTGAGAAAGAAGAGAATCAACTTTTTTTAAATGCCTCATTAAAAACCTGAACACCAGCACAATATATTTCTGCTATGTGCAAACTGCCTTCTGGGATGTGATGCCTCCAGGTCTTCATACACCTGATTTTCTACCCAGTAAGGATTTGAGAACTTCCAAACCTGGAAAGAAAAGCTTAACAGCCGCTCAGAAAAACCACCATAGCAGGGGTGGAACAAGAAGGATGCCCTGGGAAGGAAGATATGCCAGAGACTGGACAAGGGCTGCAGCTGCCACTGCAATCGCAGCAGAGGAGCCACTGGGCCATGAGCAGAAGCTCTTGGGAGGTGCCTGTTTCTTTGAAGATGCAGCAACACGAGCATATGATAAAGAAAAAAAACTCCAAAAAACCCAACGCAAAACTCAGAATGAGAAAAGTACCACCTTTCTCTAAAGACCTGAACTGCTCTTAACATTTTCTCAGTGAAGGTGCCTACTTCAAATCACCCAGAACACTAAAAAGATAAAATGACTGTTCACAGAAAAAAAAGGAAATGCTATTCCCCCATCAAAAGTTAGATCATGTAAGGAGAAATAAAGTCCGTGTTTGTATTTTCTTATTCTGAACACTGTCTAGCCATTTAAGTCATTCATGTTAGAAATTCTGCAAGCAGTCGGCTTCAGCCTCTGCCAATTTTTATTTTGCACCAGGTAAAGATTGCTCCTATTTCTTTCTTTTCCTAAATAGTTCTTAAACTCACTTTAAATGGTGCAAAATTAGTAACATAAACCTTATTGGAAAACTGGAATTAAAACTTCTATGAAAAAATATGAAAATATTTTGGAAAACTTCATCTGAATGCAAACATGAAACCAAATCCTTAAATTACACACTGCAGTCATTACTCTGTTAATTAAACAATATGAGACTTATGCTGCTTTATGAAACAACTACTAAAGCATCAGGTTTTTAACATTCTTGAGTGTTCCTTACAGAAATCAAGGTGAGAAGTATTCAGCTGTAAAATGTCTGAGTCAGCAGAAAAAAATAAATTAACTGCACCTTAACGTTTTGCATATTTTCTTCCTGTTAAAATAAAAAATTCAGTGGACTAATTTCTGAAATCGATTTGTGAAATTTGTGAAATGCACCAGAAATAGAAATTATGATTTTCTGGTGCATTTAAAACTCTCACATTTAGAAAAATAAAGCAGATCTCCCGACCTTAGTTTTGCACTAGTTTAATTACGCTACTTGAAAGAACAGAAGCTTTTTCTGAACACCTGTAAATGTTTCAGGTCCACTACATCTGCAGTGCAAAGCTTCAGAGAGGCATCTATTTGGTCTACAAATCTGGGAGTCTCCTGCTGCAGAGGAGCAGTAGAAAATAATATTGCTGAAGGAATAGAAGTATCAGTGGAGGGGGTAATCTTGGAAAGAGTGAGAACATGAATAGAAACAGGATTATTTAAGAACTTACTTGAAATTGGGGCTTTTTGCTTTCAAGATATAGGTGCAGAGGTTTTAGTATTAGTACCTTGCATAGTTTAACACTAACCAACAACCTTCTGTATAGTTAGACCAAAAAACCTCCAGCCTAACACCAGAACAGAAACAGGATATCTACCTTTATTAACAACTCTATAAGCACATTTTAAGATATTAACAATTAAGTCAGCTAGTGAGGGTGTCCTAAAAAAGGATTTTGAAAATTAACTCCTTCCCATTTACTAATCCCACATGGGATTATTTACAAAGATTTGGTGGTACACCACAAACTATACTCCACAAAGTAGAGCTCTTGTAATCCTGCCCAAAACCAGAAGAAACACAAAGACCAGAAACCACAAAAAGATACTGTTTAATTGAAGATGCATTTTCTGTGAAAGTTCATGTAAAGCTCTGCAATGTATTTAGTAGTTTACAGTTCCTAAAGTTGGTGTGTACTCTTGCATAGGTGTAGTTAGTGCAGCTGCCTTCATTTAAAAGAACACCTGTCTCCCACTACTTTGGGAAAAAAATTGTTGAAAATTAGCACAGCCTGAAACAAGCTCATGCACAGGAGAGGCAAAGTAAACAGGGGTGGGGAGACCCAAAATCACAGCCTGTGCACCTCTCTAAAGTAGTGCCAATAGCTTATTAGTTGGCTAAATTACTTCTGGAGAAAATTTCAAGATAGGTTCTTTCTCTGTACAAAAATCAAGGAACCAAAGCAATAACTGGTATGGCACACCCAGAGGCTGAGCGTGTCTTGGCACACCTTGCAGGGGAACAGACCTACCACTGATATTACTGCTTCTATCACCACCGTGGCCCCTGGAGACAGCCTTTTTAGCTGCTAGTCACTGTACTCTTCACCCAGAGCTATATTTGTACATACAGATATTGGCTCATACAGCAGATTATTCATGTATTAAACTGTCATGATGTTTCAATTTCTTCCAACTGTTAAAAGGACCTGCCAAATTTAAACTGCAGCTCACCACAGTAACTCTCAAAATAGGTAGGAAAATCCCTTCATGCCATTAGCACTGAGTAACATGGCCTCATTTAACTCATGAAAATGCATTAAGAAAAAAGAATTTCACTCTACTGTGCTTCAACAATCTAAGACCTTCAGTAAAGGAGCACACGCAAAACGCACCCATAATTTCTACAGCATCCACTCCAGAAGACAATCTGTAGGCAAAGAAAATAACATATCTATTTGAAGTTATCAGATTGAATACGCAGCATTGGCAATAGTACTGTCTCTTTTATGATTGAAAGAAAATGAAGGTCCTAGAGTGGAGTTTTGAAATGAACTCCAAGGCTTGAAGTAATCACAAGTATCCTAAAATACTTAATAGAGCCATAACATACGACTATGGATAGGGCACCGAAGTTCATATTCTGACAAATTTTCAGGTAAAAAACCATGACTTTATCTGCTCAATTACAGAGCTGCACGACCGCAGTGGACAGGAACTAAACCTAATAAACAAAGCACTTAATGGAAAAAAGTAAACCAGCACCTCTTTACGCAGGCCATGACAACTGCTGGTTTGCAACACTAAGAAATCGCACAGTAAAGACTGACACCCAGACCATTCTTTAGCACTCAAACACAAGAAAGCTTTAGTTTTGCTTTAGTTTTCTCTTCCAGTACATGACCAGGTCAGTCTGGTGTGTCACTGCAATGTTGCAGTCCTTCATGGTTAGATCTGGGAGAAGGGACTAAAGATAAGTTTCAATTTCATATCAAGAGGATTTTTCCTCAAGTGAAAACAAACAAGAGGTACTCAGGATGTGCTTTCATAAATTACTGTTTCTGCATAAACCACAAGTAACATATTAAGCACCATAATTCAATTTTTCTGTCTGCCCAAACACCAGTCACTTTTATTCACGGCACTGCATAAAAGAAGAAGTGGTCTGGCAGCTGGCAATTATTTTCTTAGCTTTCCCCATCACTACAGATCCAGTAAAACCAGAGACCAGAGCTCAAGTGTAGAGTTTAATACTTCTGGAGCTGTAAGGAAATTGTTTTTCCACCGAAGTCAGATGCTCAAACCAGAATCATCTGATCTCTCTTTACGGGACTGAATTTTTTTAATTTTTTGGAGGGCAGAGGAAGGGAGAAAAGTGAGGCTTTTAAAATACAATCTAACTGTAAGATACAACAGTAGAGAATTTGTTTCCCTTTTCTGAAAGAATCTGGAAAGTTGATCACTCCACACCACTTCAACAAGAAAATGCTATACTGGAGCAGAAGACACGGGGAAAATAAAATTAAATGACAGAGGTCATAGCTGCCTAGTTTATGCTGTAAATATTACAAGCCAAAAAATAAGCATTCTAATATAATCATTAGAAACATATAATAAATATTTGTGCTACAAATACCTATGCACAACAGCACACACTGATAACAAAACATTCATTAATTCACATAGTTAATCATGTTTTATTTATGGTTCTTTCTGCATTGAGTCCCCACTGAAGCAAATTTCTATTTTGATCGCAGAAAGTATTGCAAAATATTTTGCTTACTGCAAATCCATCATCTGCAACAGTGGTGTTAGCATTTTAAATGAAGTAGAAATAGATATAGCTTAGCTCAATAGTTTAAATTTGTATCATACCTTGTGAGGAAAAAAATCTAGGTATGTCTGTCCACATCACCAGCTAATATTAGTTCAGATCTGCAATTGTATTTATTAGCCCACTGCTTTTTAGCTGTAAGACTGCATAACATTATGATTTCAACTTATATTTTTACATTACAGAAAAATGGTGTTCTCTTAAATTGACATAAAGTACAGAAGAGTTCTATTTGAACACACAGAAGTTCCCCTCCAGCACCAAGCATTCCTGCTTTTTTGAAGGGCTTATTAAAGAATAAAAAAACCCCAACATAACAAAAACAAAACCCAAAAAACATTATTATATAACCAGGTTACCAAGCATTTTGCCATTTTCATGGTCAGGCAAATGAAAAATAGTTTGTCTTCAGATCCCTCAAACTGCCTAACTGCAGCACGGACACTGAAAAATCAGCTCTTCTTCAAAATCTAAATTGTGCATGACATGGATTATTTAGAAAAACCCTTTTATCTTTAGAAATACATATATGAAAATGCATCTTCATTTTTGAAGCACATCAAAAATACAATTCTCTTGGATCCTTCCAGCAAATATATGAGTGTGACACCCAAAAAAGGCACAGCTTCTGTTATTGGGATCTTCTCTTTTTCATCTCACCCCTACTCAGCAAATAGAGGAGGAACTCTGCTCCTTAGGACTTGACTTTTCACTGACTTCCCATGCAAGCGCATGAAAAAGGAGAGTCTCTATTTGCTGCTACAAGTGGATATACATAAAGATAAAAACATCTAATCAAGGACTTTAAAACAAGCCATTTGATGTGTCTGTCAGTGAAAAGACAAGGAACAGTCTGCTTTCTTACAAAGCTCCCTGCAGCAGCCCTTTCACACATAGGTAAGGTTCTGCTAAAGGTTCTGGTTTTGGTTTTAATTTCTTGCCAGCAAGGATATAGAATCATATAAAGATACATATTAATTTTTTAAAGTCTTGTTAGAAAATGGGGATTTTTGGAAATACTCCACTGCAGACTTCATACATTCTTCTGGATAAAAACAAAGTGCAAATGACCCTGATAAAAATAGGTAAGAGGCTGCTACATTCTCATGTTGCCAGACTTGGATGAAGGTGTCTCAAAAATGACACAAATGAATAAAAATTGCTGATTAAATGTTGCTGTCTGCCGCATAAATAACATCTAAATTTGCAAATTATCCATTAGTCATGCAAATAGCTTTACTCTAGTCACAGTTTCAGGATAATTTTAGGTTTTCTTCCCTGGTTTCCATTAATTTCACCAACGCTAATATGGAAAATACAAAGAATTTTATAAATGGATCATAAATGTATTACTATTTTACACTGTATACCTTCTATAAGTACTTCACAGCTTACAGAATTTTACCACATTCCTCAACAAAACCCCAACACATCTTTGTATTTTCCAAAATGCTTATGTATTACAAGACAATATAATTTTCCCAGCTTCCTAGTGCAAAAATAGCACATAACAGTAAAATGTCAGTTCCATGTCAAAAAGCAAAAGGGTAATTTTTGTTACCTTGTGGTAACAAGATAACAAGTTTCAATTGCTGCAAATTAGTTGCTCCACTTTCCATTTACTTGCTCCACAGCTCTCTTCCACTAAAAATGCTCACAGAGAAAAGTATCCTGGATTAGCTGGTGCACAGTTATCTGTAAACTCATGATAACTTGTCCTTGGTGTTTGTATTTCAGATTCTATTTGGTGCTTACATCCAAGGCTTATTTCAAAACTGACATATCAATCCATCTTATACGTATGTGCACATTTTTGTGTCACTTATCACATATTAGGACTTGGAAGTCTGGGAAAAACCAAAATTAAACGAAAATCAGACTATGCGTGATACACCAAGGGGTTTTTTGTATTTTGCCTTTTTTTTAAATAGAATTTCTCTACAATAAAAATTTACAAAGTACTCTCATTCTTACTTTAGTTATTATAGAGCATACAATGTTGAGGGGACAATGTTAAAAAATGAATCTTTTAAAAATCCTGAGTCATGTCAGTTAAACGCAATGCAAGCATTACAATTATAAGAGCAAATCAAAATTCTTTTGTCACACTATATACTTGCTCTTTCATAGGAAGGTTTCAGACATTATTATACAGTGAAGCTTGTGGCCAAAAAAATTTAGAATTGCCATGAACTGCCTTTTTGACATTGATCAAAGGATAATAAACTATTTCCCAAGTCCTTCCCTTCCAATCCATCACATTTTAAACTCAGATGTACTGTCTACTATGTGCAGAAATGACCTCATGACACAATGAAAATAATACTTATTCTTTATAACAATGCATTTTTAGATATAAAGTGTGGAAAACTGAGGAAGGTTTTGGCTAGAACTGGAAATCTCTCTAAACATTAAATCATTACATTCTTACCAGCTGCACTTCTCCAAAAGCCCCTCTTCCAATCACCTTTACAACATCATAGTCTTCAGCTTTCATTTGTAAAGCTCGGATTTTTTCCACAATCTTCTCATCTAAAACAAATCAAATAGAAGTTGTGATAATGCACGTATTAACAGAATACAAGAATTTTCTCTGTAATTTTTCATTTAGAGTAAAAATAAGCTATTTGCATTTAAATGCTTAGAGTTTTCTTGATAATTCTTGAAATCTGCAGTCACTCTAAATATCCCCTTTCATTATTCTTTGGAAACCATTACCCTCTACCTTTAGCTGTAACAACTGAAATGTCTTTTGGACTTTGCTGATTCTCATTTCACACCTCTAATAATCACTCAAAAGCTCACAAGAAGACTCTGGCAATGAAGAGAGGCAGAGATGCCTGTTGTGCAGGGGTAGAGGACTTGGTACACACAAACCACTGCAGCTGCGACCTGCTCCTACACAGCTGGAGGGTTCAACAGCAGTCAAATGGCAACCTTCATGTACAACTACGGATCATGCAAAGACATGACTTCAGATCCACTCGTTCATTCCATCCGATACATTGATTCAAGTTTACCTATGAGTATGTAACTGCTGGCCATCTCAAAGTGCTTTTTGGTGTTCACTACACTTCTTAAAATGATGTCTACAATGCTCTGTTCAAGTATTCTCTGGTATAATGTTCTGCAGATAAGCTCTGGCTGTCAGTATGTGTCTTGTTGGCAGTTGTGAGAATCCGTAAGGGAAACCAGCGAAATTCTGATCTCTGACAAATTCTAAAAACACGCAAAGTCCTAGACTCTTTAATTTTGCAAATGAAGCATGCTACGAATGCATTCCTGGCTAAATGCATTTTTTAAGTCTATTCTTATTACAAGGACAAAAGATAATGGAAACAATGAATGGAATCCATAATACGGGAGGTAATCTTTCTTAGGCATGGCAAGCCCCCCCCCCCCTCCCCGCACACACTGAGAAGAAGCAAAACAAAGCAACCAGGTGGCTGGAGCAAGAACTCTACCAGGGAAGAGCATAAAATTGTATGAAAAGCTGTGGATGCTTATATTCAGAGAGGAGTAGAGGTGTATATTGTGAGATCCCTGTTTAGGGTCAAATACCATGGAATTTGATCCCTAGAAAGGCATGAAAGAAGATCTCAGATCTGAATACAGGAGGAAAAAAGGATCAGAGATACAGTTAATCCAGTACGACATTAAAGATGACCTAGTCCGAGGAAGTTAATGATAATGAACATCTAGTAAATAGCTTAACCATCCCTACATATTTAAAACGAGCAGCTTGGCAGGCTACAAGCAATCCAGGAGATGCCTGACTATCAAGAACATTTATTTTGTTCCAAGCAAGCAGAAAGCCAAATCAGGGAGGTGCTCTGGTCTATTACTCACAAACAAGAACGATCTGGCCCAGGAAGACAAAGTCTATGGGAGCCTTAGCTGAAGCAACTGTGGTGGAACTTAAGACTCTTAACAGAAATGAGGAAGAAAAATAGCAGACCTTGGACTTCAGAAGAACAGACTACAGCTTGATTGGGAAACTCACTGGCAGGATCCTGTGGAAAGCTGCTGTGAAGGGCAGAGGAGTGGGTTGATCTTCAAAGATGACATGTTCATAGCACAAGAACAGTCTGTTCTAGTTAGCTAGAAATTGAACAGGAATGGCAGGGGGGAGCCAGTCCAGCTAAATGGACAACCTCTGCCTCAAGTCAAGCACAAAAGGCAAAGGTTTGGACCATGGAAGCAGAGATGTCCCAAACGGGTACGAGTGATCCAGCAGGAATGTCTCAAACAAGCAAAGATAGAATTGGGAAAGCCAAGCTTGGCTGGAATTGAAACTTGCCACGGTTATGAAGGGCAATGAGAGCCTTTATAAATACACTGGCAATAAAAGAAAGAATGAGGCAAATATGGGCCTGCTGCTCTCAGTGAGGTAGGGGATCTAGTGCCATGGACATGGAGAAGACCAATGTACTCGATGATCTTTTTTGCCTCAGACTTCACTCTCAAGCTCTGCTCACAGGCCTCCCAGCTCCTCAAAGGCAATAGTTGAGTGTGGAACAGCAAACTATTGCAGTAGGGGAAGTTAAGGACCAATAAACCAACTTGACGTACACCAGGTGATGAGACAGGACGCATCCAAGTATGTTGAACAAGCCAGTAAACACCATTGCCAGCGTGTTCTCTATCACCTTTGAAAGGTCATGACAACTTGGGGAGGCTCCTGATTACTGATAAAGGGCAGATGTCATGTCCATTCTCTAGAAGGGCAACAACGAGGATTCAGAAAGCTACAGGCTGGACCAGCAGGCTGACCACACTGCCTACAACAAGCACAGAGCAAATCCTTCTGGAATCCGCTTCCAAACACTTGATGGACAAGAAAGGATAAGAACAGCCAGAATGGATCTAAAAAGGACAAACTATGTTTGATTAACCTGATTTCCTTCTATGACAAGATGTCTGTCTTGGTGCACAAGGGGAGAGTAGTACATACATCCTTTCCTATACTGCAGCATGACTTTCAACACAGCATCTCAAAGCATCTTTGTAGCCAATTAACGCCAACGTGGATTGCACAGAGAAGTTACCAGGTGAGTGGAATACTTGCTGGAGTCACAGTCCGTGGTTTTAAGTTCAAAGCTGATACACTGGAGGGCAGGGCGGTTTTTAGGAGTGACCCAGACAGGATGAGTAAATGAGCTGACAGGAAGCTCAAAGAGTTCAACGACAGCACGTGCAGAGTCCTGGAGCTGGGATGCAACATCACACAACAGTATAGGATGGCACTTTGAGAAAGAGGACCTGACAGCCTTGGTGGACAATAAGCCAAGCAAAGAGGAACAAGCAGCCAGCCTTTGCACTGACTGTGTACAAGTCTGCATGGGTAAATCCATAGCCAATAGGTTGAGGGAAGGGGGAAGTAGATTTCCTCCTCTATTTGTCACTTGTGAAACCATATCTGGAATGCTATGTCTAATTTTGGGGTCCTCAGTGCGCGAAAAATATCAAAGCATTCGCCAGCTTTATGGAAGTCCACCAGGATGCTTCACGTGGTATTCATAGAGAAGCTGAGAGAACTGAATTGTTCAGTTTAGGATGAACAAATGGTTGGCTTCAACAGAAGCTGAAATGAGGCTTTACTTTTAAGGGGTGCAAAGTGAAAGGACAAGAGTCAACAGATAAGTTGAAACACTGGAAATTCTACTTTGTAGGAAAAGAATACCAAGAATTGGGGAATGGAGCAGACTGCCCAGTAGAGCTACAAAACCTCTGTCTTTGGAAATTTTCAAAATTCAACTGCACAAGGACCTGGATGATGTAATATAACATCAGAACTGGTTTGACTTCCAGCAGAGTTGGACCACTTGACCTCCAGTGATTCTTCCTAACCTGTGTAATACAAAAATGCAATTCCAACTTTCTTCTTCTGTGGAAAAGATTAAATGTGACAAGGAAGGGAGGAGATTAACGTTAATAACGAGGCAATAGCCTGCTAGTAAAGTTGTAAGGACAGAGGCAATTAAAACCTCAAAAAGTAAATACATTTGCTACATTCAGTGTACCAGTAAGACTGAAGTAAGCCAGAGTGTGAATCAGGAAAGCTTAGACAGGAAGCACAGGACAGCAACAGTGCTTCACCCACACCAAGTTTATTATTTTGTTAATAATGTGAACTAATTTTGCAGATTGAGAAGGGAAGACTGTGCTTGGAAGCTTATTTAACTGCAGATAGGAAGCTCTGGCACAAGACAAATAATAATAAATGTAAATCACAGGAAGCAGCAGTAGAGAAGGAACATCAGCAAATTTCAAGGCAGAGAGAATGTGCAACTACATATTTGAACACAATATTACATCTCATGACGGACAGGAATCACATGAATTTATTTTCAAATGTTTCTAAGATGTTACAAATACCTTCAGATGTGTGAAATGAGATGGTAAGTATTTCAACACATTGAAATTGAGCTATGTAGTTTTACATAGCTCAATTTCTGATCAGAAACTCAAGAGAATATTTCTGTGTTCAAAACAGAATGCAGAAACTACAAACCACGCTACTACAGCTCCAGTGAAACTCTTTAAGCATTAAACATTGTGATTAAGCAATGAAAAACCCAGTAATATATGAAGCAACCAACAGAGGAGTTCCCAGTTTTATCATCCCTGGGAAATGTTGAGAATGGAGAAATCCTACTTTCTTAGCTAAGAGATAGGCTAGAATAGGATAGAATAGTATAGAGCCCTGTCAGTTGGAAGGGACACACAGCTACCATCAGTCCAACTGCCCGACCTTTTAGGGCTCACCAACAGTTAAACATGTTGTTAAGGACATTGTCCAAATGCCTCTTAAACACTGACAGGTTTGGGGCATTGACCGTCTCTCTATGAAGCCTGTTCCAGTGTCTGACCACCAGCTTGGTAAAGAAATGCTTCCTAATGTCCAGTCTAAACCTCCCCTGGTGCAGCTTTGAACCATTCCCACATGTCCTGTCACTGGACACCAGAGAGACCTTCCTCTCCACTTCGCCCCTCTTTAGAGAGCAATGAAGTCACCCCTCTCAACCCCTTTAACTAAGATTTAATAATCTTAGTTAAAAATAGTATCATCTAGGGATGCAAGTGTTGTGAAGGTATCAGTTACATAGATGGATTGTCTATTTTGGCATAAAATTTTACAGATATGGAACAGATAATCAATGCATGGAACTAATCTGAAACAAAAAAACTGGGGTGCAAGAAGGCAAGTTTAGATTAACCCTGAAGCCCTGTCATAATTGCAACCCATGCTGGATCATATGATGTAGTTCACATATCACATAACATGATCTAATTCAAGGTGCAGGAGACCTTTCCAAGAGTAGCCTTTTAGTAGAGTTCTGAATTTTTGGAAGATTTCACACAGGTAAGTTTGCAAATTTGTGGTATCTGTATGCACAGATACCACAGTTTGCATCTTACAGCCTCATAAATTTGCAAAAGAACAAAGCCCAGCAGCAGAAAAATGTTATGTTTAAAGGAAGGAATTAGATGGACTCCTCAGACCCAGAATATAATGGAATCTGATAAAAATATTGTGACATTTGAGTAGAAGTCCTAAACGTGAGAATATCACCACCTATGATTCAGTTTTCTTCTTTAACACAGGAAGGACAGGGAATGCTGGATACCAAGAGTGTTTAAAGACAGCTTTTGATTTACTGTTTAAAAATGGCACTACAATCTTTAAACAAATGAAGTTTCACTTTCTGAAAGGGCAGTGTTTGGATCGGTCACTGACAGCTGGCAGCAAGAATGTGGCTGAAGGTTGCAAATGCTTGTGAAAACAGAAAAAATACCTGACTAGCAGAGTAAAGGGGGATGGGGAGGAAGAGAAAACCACACTTTTCTGCTTTTTAAAGTAAACAAAAAAAAAAAAAGAAGTTCATATGAAGGTTATTTTCTTTAAATAAAAGAATGTGTATCAAGCAGTCCTGGGCTGTGTATATATGATGAATAAAAATGCAAGGGGATGCAATTTTACCCCAAAGGTCAGGCACAGTCAGTCAGTGAGTGCTGCTGTGGAGCACGTTAAGTCAAAAGCTACTGCCCTAGGCACAAGTCCAGCCAGAAGTTAAACTGAAGTACAGCCAGGAAGTGCTGCAATCCCACACCCAACCAAAACCAAACAGAAAGCACAACAGAAAGACTGAAGTCATTAGGTGTGCATACATAATATCTGGTCAAAGGTGTGTGAAGAATAGGAAGCTGTTGCAGACCTTGTAGAAGCAGCAGAACCTAGAAGGCACAGCTTCAGACGGGGTAGTGCTTCCACCCCCCAGAGAAAAGAGAGGTGGACACAAGAAGTATTTTGACTTGCACAGACAAAAAGAGCAGAAGACAGGGAAACAGAAAGCAGCAGCCCTCTAGCCTGCAGAGAACAGATTCCTTAATGAAAATAAGCCTGATGGCAGGACTGAATTGCTTTGTATCTACTGAGTACCTAAATGGAAAAGTGGTTAATAACACTGACATATAACTTGTTTATACATCTGAGACATTCTGTGTTAAACACTATGGCTTCCGTGCTCTGCTTGGGAAAGTTGTTTATTTGGTACGTCTCCCATCCCTACTCTTACTAGAACAATGTCATTAAGAACAGAACTGGAGTCCAACCTGCTGAGGCAACAGCAAAGACCTGGCAAGGAGTGCTCTAAGAGAAGCCAAGAGAAAACCAGAGTAGTGATTAGCTCCTTAACTCAATGTGAGTTCTGCTGTGCACTACATTTCTAAGAGTCTTCTTGGCATATGACACTTCATCAGTGTGGCTGGCAGGAAGCAGGGAGCACAAAGAGCTACAGCCATGGCAGGCACTCACACCACACCAGATAACACATTTCTGTTGGTGGCTGCACGGTTGGCACATGATTCAGCAGCTTCAAGTGACACAACGAAATGCAAGCAAAGGAACCAGGACTGTTAATTTTGCAAAAAATTACCCTTAGCAGATAAAACTTCCAAGTAAGCAGTGTCTGCTTGGAGAGGAAAATGGCCAAAGCAACTTTCTAGGAAGTTTATTCAGGGGGTCAGCAAAGCTGCTGCACAAATGTCACATCTGCACTAAAAGTTCCTTCTACTGTAAATACGTCCATTGCCATTACACTCTGCAAGTCTGCCAACCTACAAAATATCAGCAAATCATTTCAACAACACAGGTTTCTAGTTCTTGAGTGATGCTGGATAATGCACAGGAAATCACTGATCCACTGAGGGAGTCAAGACTTCTGGATTGTACCAGGCCTGTTGATGGCACCACTCCCTGCACTGCTGCTTGGATTACTCAAAATCCATTCTTTGTGCCCTTCTATTCCTGATGATAAGATTATAAATGATCAAATATTTTCAACTGTTGCTTAAATCTGTTATTTAATTATTTAACTTTCTGCTCCCAGAAGTTATAGCAGCCAATAGGCTAAGTAGCACCTGAAAGGGAGACCACCAAAAAAGGCACAAGCCACCAAGACATGATTCAACACTTGGTAAATCTCAGATGACAGAAAAAATGACTTAGAAGAATTTACTCAACCCTATTGTCTTGGTCTAGATGAATAGAAGAGGAAAAGAAAACACCAAGAAAGATTTGTTACACCAAGCCCATGCTGGAAAACTCACCCTTCTTTTCTAAAACAAGCAAAGTAGTTTTTGCTCTCAGAGGACTATGAGATTCCTCTCATTGTCTCAGGAATTAAATATTGCGTTATGCTTTCCCTTCCATGAATACTCTAAAAGAACACAGCAATTTAACCAGAATCCCAACAGTTGATTAAAACAACATAAAAGACTGAAAAGGAAGGGTTGTATTATATGAGATGCTTAATGTGCCTCTTACAACAAATATAGGCTCCACTTGAGGTCAATACCTCAGAGAAAGTGGTAAGAAATCAGAATAGTAAGGGAAAGCAGGCAATGAAAGAATTTCTTGCATATTAAACAAGTGAAGAAGCTGCTTCAGCAAAGTGGTCACAGAAACAGGATACATCAAACTCCTATAGTATGGGAAATTAATAAACTGCCTTTGTGAAATGAGTTGAAACATCCGAGTTTCAGCTTGAAACTATGAGTTGAGCTGAACATCAATTAATGTCTCAGCTGAGGTGCAAACTATTTCATTTTTAAACTAAACTAAGCTATTAATAAAACATTAACCTTAATAGCAATGACTTGACGTAGGTTGGAAGTAGAGTGCACACAAACCCCTGGGAATATGGTAGGAAAAAAAAAAAATTCTTTCTCAAAGTGTTATTGTGGAAGAATTAAGTGATTAAACTGACCGAAAGTGTGATGATTATTTAGCATTCTCCACAACTTTTGAAGATTTGTGCAATACGGATTAAAACAATCGCAATGACTTCACCTCAGCTGCTTTACTGTGCACCCCACTGCTAACTCATGGGATGGCCCTGCCATCTCTCTGGGGTTGCCTTCAGGAAGCCCTGAGGAAGGATGCAGGCTCCAGGCCCCTGGCACAGACTGCTCATCAGCGTCTGTCAGAACCTTTTGACAGCAGTTCTCATCTAGGCATTTGCTACAGTTCATCAGATGCTGAGAAAAATCACAAGCGACAAGAACTCACTGTTCCCTAACCTAAGAGAGCAACAACTTACAGTTCCATAAATTCCTAACACAATTCCCAACTCTTCTTCCAAGCCCAAGGTAGCAAGAGGCTTCAGCAAGCCTGTGTAATGCTCTTTCCACTGATCCTTGCTACCCCCAGAACAGTTTCCAGGAAGACATGAGCTATGGGTTCAGCAACTTCATATGGCATAAAATCGCAAAGCCAATAAGAACCCAGTTGTTGCCCCATTTTTTCCTGCACCCCAGCAGCTTGTTTTGTGCTGGCAAAGTATCAGTGAAGTGAAATGAAAATCAGAAACTGGTCTGCTTTTCTTTTGCCCGACTAGTTTTAACAAAAAGAAAAAACAAACCGCCCCACTCTTTGCTTTAATTCTGCTCAGTTCCCCAATCTGGTACATAACAAACCACACAAACACCTGCGTTGGAAAGGACTTTGAAAGACATCACTGCCAGGACTGATTCTTTCCACTGCAATGCCAATAGATTACTAGCCTCAAATGTTTACCAGACCCTCATTTCAGAATTATTTTTTTAAGTGTAAATCACAGAAGATATGGAGCATTATTTTTCATTCTCTCCCAGGCAGTATGGAAACCTGAGAGAAGTTACACGGGTGATTCTTAAGAGAGATGCACTGACACACAATCTATGAGCCAAAATAGTCCGGTCTTACATGCTTTTTTTTTGAAGTTCAACAGGTGAGGATGAAGTACACCTTTGAAAACTCTTTGAAAACTACTATGAATTTCTTGGTAACATGTCTCAGAATTTTTTTAATTAGTATTTGGCTATTTCAATTGTATAGTGTCAGCTCATTTAACAAAAAAAGGTAATAATAAAATTGTGAAGGAAAGTATATTTCCATGTTTCTGCCATTGCTGGTAGCCTGTAGGCCACATCAGATACTTAATAATATTTAAAATAACAACTGGAGGGAACCTAGAGGAGGAGAAGAAGCAACAGCCTTCAAAAAAGGGCAGACAGACAGCAAGAATGTTCAGGGGCTGCACAAAACAAACACCAAACAAACAAACCAATCCAACCTGTTCACAAGGTTAAATTATTTTCCCACAGTAATGTAAAAGTGAATCTGAACAGCTCATAGAAGTTACTGATAAATGTTATTTCTGTCATTTTCACTGGGTTTTTCCCTTACTTTACACATACAGCACTTAGTTGCAGGTAACAAAGATACTTAAAATACTGTTTCAAACCCTTTCTTTCACAAATATCAGCTTGAATTCCTTTGAACTCAAACTGAGAATAATCCCAAAGTATGCTTCTACTTCCTAATCTGCTGTTTCTTATTTACTGTATTTTAAGTGATTTCTCCAAGTGAGACTTTATTGGCAACTGTAAAGCTGTATGTCCATCTACAGGGCTCTGCCAAACCTCACAGAGAAGCACTGAATTCCAAACAAAAGAACTCACCACAAATTACTACACTGGCCACCATTTAACTGAGGAGCACGAGTGGATATTTCAAGGAGTCCCAGGACAACAGAGAGCAGAAATACACCTCTTACAAGTAAAGACTCTAAAAACGAGTTGCTGATAAGACTGCATCTGCAGGAACCTTAACTTATGCAAAAGAAAAAGCTTTTTAAAAAAATATGGATCTCAAAATAAGCTCCCACAAAGCATAGCTGTTCCAAGAAGGCCTACTCACTGCAACTTACATTTTAAACAAATGGTCCACTATTTTTACAAGAAAAATATTCTGCTTATATACATGGATAGAAATCACTTTGAAAAGACAAAATACATCTACTCTGATGTACAGTCTTTCATTTCCATATGCTCAATGAACTCCAAGATCCTGTCTACAATTAATTTGAGGAGAATCACACACATCTATGCAAAGGTGCAAAAATGCACCAACATATTTTAAGGTACAACCTTAGTTTTAGTTTTTAGTTTTAAAAACCCACAGAAGGCTGTGGGTTAGATCAAGTATGACTATATAAACAATGTTGACATTTTGTGTAATGAATTCCTGAAGAATAATAACTTGGATATGCGATATGCTTAGCAAATTATATAGCTACACATCCGTAAGATAAAAAAAAATAACATAAAAGGATTTTTCCAACTGTATTTAAGAAAACAAAAATCTACAGCTTGTATTTTTCAACATTATTTTCAGCAATATAATAACTCCCCAAAATGAAACTTCTTTCTGTAACAAACAGTCCTCCAAAGCCTTCTGAATATAGAAGCTCAGAGTTATAAAAATCAGTACAATGACCATCAGTAAAGCATTTCTGACCACTCAGCTTCCTATGACTGAGATCACAACTATGTAATTGTTCAAGGACCACTTGCAACTTACATCTATTTAAGAAATTATCAATGTTCTTGTTCTTCCTCAGTGCTGGATAATCCAGATCAAGGACCAAAGAATTCAAGCCGTCCTGAAAAAAAAAATAAAAACAAGTTAATTGAGTTCTAAAATCTTAATTAACAACTTCACTAAAACTACTACACTGAGACTGATTATATATTATTCAAGCATGCATTACATTCCTAGTAGGCAAATCAAACAAGCTCTCAAGTATGTTTATAAACCAGCAGAGGAGCTAACACACACTGACTGGCTCCAAGTTCTATAAACAGTACAGTTATATTACCACTGATTAGTGGCACTGGAACTTAAACTGGAATAGTAGCTTTAATCTTACTCATTAAACACTGATTTAAGATACTGAGTTCAGTCAGTCCATTTTTCCTATTTTCGTTCACAAGGATTTCGTTACACATTTCCTGCCAAAAAACATTTGCAGGAAATGTTTGTATTATCCATATTATTGCTCTGATCACAGTCTACCTTCTTGTTCTGGATATTTGAAAACCAACTGCTCATTTCTCTTAGAAGCAAGATGTGACCTAAACTTAAGAAGACAATTCACCACGTAATTCAGGCTCACAAGACTAGATTACTTTTTCTAAGTGACTCAAAAGAAGGCAAGCCAAAACTCTACATACCATTCTGCTACCCATTATCAGTGCCTCAGCAGAAAACAATTGAGACCTCTGAAAATGGCAAGGGATGAGATCACCAAATCTAAACTAAGAACAGTATTTTAAATGCCTGTTACAAGACTTAGCTCAATTCCACCTTTCTGCAAGTCGGGAAAACTTAAAAAAAATTACTCTAAAACACAAACACTTTTCCAGTTACACATGGACAAACAAAACTAAAAATTAGTTTCAGATAGTAAGAGGAGGCACAGATACCATTCATTGTCAGCAACTCCAGTGTTCAGCCTGAACTGGCAGTTCTATTCATTCCTCTAAGAACAAAATTCTGAGACTGTTTCTTCAGGTTTTTGAACCTTGATAGGGCATCACAGAGATTTAAGTCAGAGACCATATCATGTTTATTATAGGCAGCCAACAGAACTAGATAGTTTTTCAGTCTTCTTAACTGAGGCTATAGCTAACAATCTGCTGATTTCATACCTTTTTCTTAAAATATCTGAGAAGGTATAATTTATTGAAAATATCACTAAAATCACTCATTCTAAAAACATATCTGGAGAGAGTCAAAGGCAAGGCCTAAGATTATTAAATACATTTTGAATGCCACTTTGTCCTAAATACACATATACACAAATAAGACTACCTCTGTGGAGATGTCACTTTGCACCACAAAATACACTAATGGTTAAGATCATTCTCAACACTAAGAGATTTTATTTATTTATTTACTTTTTACCTCCTGACAAATGAAAGCGTCTTACAAAGTGTCAGAGACACACTGACGAAGTACAGGTTAGACAAATGATTAAAAGCTGTCTGAAAGACTAGGCCCAGGAGACTGTGATCAGTGGCACAAAGTCCAGCCACCAGCTGTGCACCCCTGGACAGAGAAGATTAACACAAAGTTCAGTAAGGGGAAAAGCCAAGTCTTGCTTTGAGGGAAGGAATAACCCCAGGCACCAGGTGTAGGCTGCAGCCTGAGAAGCTGGAGAACAGCTTTGCAAAGAAGGACCTGATGGTCGTAGTGAACAGATGATCCTTCCTCTCTGCTCAGTACTGATGAGGTCACACCTGGAGTGCAGCATCCATCCCTGGGCTCTCCAAATCATAAAAAGCAAGGATTTACTGGAGCAAGTCCAGCAATGGGCCATGAAGATTAAAGCACTGGAGCACTTCTCAAAATAGGAAAGGCTCAGAGAGCTGGGACTCATCAGCCTGAGATGGCTGAGATGCTCAGGGCAGGAGAGCTCATCAATGCGTATAAGCACCTGATGGGAGGGACTGAAGGCAGTGCTCACTGACAGGACAAGAGACAATGGACACAAGGTAGAACACATGAAATTCTATCTGAAAACTAAACTTTTTTCCTGTGGTCAAGCACTGGAACAAATTGCCCAGAGAGGTTGTGGAGTCCCCACCAGTGGAGATACTCTAAACCTGACTGGACCTGGTCCCGGTCAACGTACTCTAGCTGACCATGCAATGAGCACGGGTGTTGTACTAGATGATCTCAAGAAGTTCTTGCCAACTGCAAACATTCTGTGATATAACACCGATAATATTTCCACTGCTGCTCAGAAAAAAGGTGGAATTTTACTCTTGAATCTATGTAACATAAAGTGTTATGAATGTCTTACACATAGAGTTTTAAAATTTCCTAACAGAAAGAAACATAAAACAGTGTTAATAAACAAAAAGGGAAGTCATAGAATCAGCTGGGTTGGGAAGGACCTCTGAGATCATCAAGTCCAACCGCTGATCCAACACCACCGTAGTTACCAGACCATGGCACTGAGTGCCACATCCAGTCTCACCTTAAAAACCTCCAGGGACAGAGAATCCACCACTTCCCTGGGCAGCCCATTCCAATGCCTGATTACCTTCTCTGTAAAAAATTTCTTCCTAATATCTAACCTAAACCTCCCCTGGCAGAGCTTAAGACCCTGCCCTCTTATCTTACTGATAGCTGGCTGGGAGAAGAGACCAAGCCCCACTTGGCTACAACCTCCTTCCAGGGAGTTGTAGAGAGTGATGAGGTCTCCCCTGAGCCTCCCCTTCTCCAGGTTGAACAACCCCAGCTCCCTCAGCCTCTCCTCATGGGACTTGTGCTCGAGTCCCTTCACCAGCCTTGTTGCTCTTCTCTGGACCTGCTCCGGCACCTCAGTGTCCTCCCTGAAATGAGGGGCCCAGAACTGGACACAGCATTCCAGGTGTGGCCTCACCAGCACTGAGTACAGGGGAAGAATCGCTTCCCTGGTCCTGCTGGCCACACTGCTCCTGATACAGACCAGGATGCCTTTGGCCTTCTTGGCCACCTGGGCACACTGCTGGCTCATGTTCAGCCTCCTGTCAATCCAAACTCCCAGGTCCCTTTCTGCCTGGCTGCTCTCCAGCCATTCTGTCCCCAGCCTGTAGTGCTGCAGGGGGTTGTTGTGGCCAAAGTGGAGGACCCGGCACTTGGCCTTGTTGAACCTCATCCTGTTGGAATCAGCCCAACTCTCCAGTCTGTCCAGGTCCCTCTGCAGAGCCCTCCTGCCCTCCAGTTGATCAACACTCCCCCCAACTTAGTGTCATCTGCAAATTGTTGATGGTGGACTCAATCCCCTCATCCAGATCATCAGTAAAGATATTAAACAGAACTGGGCCCAACACTGATCCCTAGGAGACACCACTAGTGACCAGCTGCCAACTGGATGCAGCACCGTTCACCACCACTCTCTGGGCCCGGCCCTCCAGCCAGTTCCTAATCCAGTCAATAAAATCAATAAAGAAGGCACAGTAGTTGCTTTCATAATAATAAGAATTATTTCAGCTTGATCATAACTGTTCCTGCAAGACTCATTACAAATAAAGGAGTGATGCACCAGGACATCATGCTCATCTTTCAGAGGGACAGAAGACTTACTACCTATTCTTAATTTTGACAACATTTTTACAGAAGATAAAATAAAACCAAATCAAAGTAACGAAGTTTTTAAATAATTATGGATTAATCGCTTCATGAACTGCGCAGGTATTGCCCAATAACCCAGACAAATCCAACGGAAAGTACTGACTTCAGGTGATTTTCTGCAAAACAACATAATCCATAGTACTCTTTATTTAGCAAGCACCACCTTCCAGAAAGGATATCTCATTCTGGAGCACAGTGTGCCAGCAGAAATACGGATCCTCATTTTGCAAAATGTAGAGAAGGACCGTGCTGAAGGCCCCAATGGAGAACAGCTGGGCCACCTTTTAGGATTTTACCTAGCTCAGTAAAGTACCAATTCCAATGTGCTGGCAGTCTACACACACCACCGAACTCCAGCATTCTTCTTTCACTGCCACAATATTCTCATGATCACTAACAACTGGGCAGACATTTTAAGGGAGATGTAAAAGCACTCTGTGCTAACACAAATCAGCCAGGCATACTTCTGTTCTTTGTATTTTGGAGAAGTGAAGTCACCTGATATTTTAATGCTTTTCATGCAAAGGTATTTTAGTGGTCAACCAAGAAACTCATATACAGTGTGCTTGACTTCCACCTTATGCAAAATGTCAGGGAAAAGAATAAAGTTATCAACCTGAACAAAAATTTGTGTGAAGTTGGATTACAAGATCCAAATCAACTGTAATTTCCAATTTAAACAGAGCTGTGTATTAAAATTTCAGATGTCACTGTTTTTTTGCCTGTGTCATTCTGATTCCACAGCTTTTTTGTGGGCTATAAAAACTGAGAACCATATTTACTGCTAATTTTTTTATTAGCTCTTTCTGCTTCTTTTTCATGGACTCCTGGTAACAATTTTCACCAGTAGCTATTAATGAATGGTAATTTGAGAAAGTGCAACTGACTCTTATTAACTATTATTAACTATTTGGAAGTGTCCTAACTCTTGAAGACAGCCAGCTACAGGTGGTGTCAAAGAGAGGTGATTAGTATCATCACCACAAGGAACAGAAAGTGTCAATTTTTTTTTTAACCCTGTGAACAAGCTTTATTATCCTACTCCCTCAAAGACAAGTGGGTTTTTTTTTTTAAAAAAAAGCTTTTGAACAAAATTTTACGTTCATAAGTTCATATCAACAGGTAGTTTATGAAAGACTTGTCTTGCACATTAGCATTTTGTCAAAAGTTGTTTCCTTAAAGCTTTACATTTTCATTGAAAGACCTAGTTTACATTACTTAACACAAAAATTCACTACAATTAAGAAGCTGGGTCAAAAGATTACACAGTAAAACAGACTGTTCAGACTGAAGAGAAGTAATCCAGGAAATGACGTTGCCTCTGTCTAGGCCTCACAGATAAGTCACTTCAACCAGGAAATATGCTATTAAAGGGATTTCACTGTTCACTTCCTCTTTCTGCTCCTACAAAAGACTCAGAAGCTCACAGGCCAAAAATAGCAGCTTCCAAACAAACGCACCACTGGCAAAGACAGATCAGCCCCCATCAAAAGCCTTTTGCTTATGGCCAACATGCTAAAATGTTTTCCATAGATTGTTTTCCAAAAGAAAAGTCCAAACTTGATATATTTTGCAACACCTTTCTACTACACCAGGAGGAGAGTTCCTGGCCACTCTGACAGTCACCCTCCGTGGACAGTGTGGAGCTTGGCTTTCCCAGCAAGTGACTTGCACTGTTTACAGACCTGAATGAACCTAAGAAAAAAGAGGCAAGAAAAGTTCAGGACATACAAGAACAACATGTTTATGTTCTTCTCTGACAGAAGGGGCAGTAACAGGGAAAAAATACTAATAGTTTCTCAATGAGTCCCATGTTAATTCCAGGCAATCCAACTGAAGCCCTCACCAAATTAAACCATGCTGTGCTGACAGGAGTTTCTGAAGTTAAAATAACTGTTTGAACCTGTCTAACATTGGTATGTACATGTAAACTCCACAGGGTGTCAAAACCAGCTTTGGCTGCTTTGATTTATTCCTCACTTTCATGATGTGAAAACAGTAAAACTCAAGGCCCAAAAGTAACATGACTGAATAGAAGAGGTATCACTTGCTTCAGGAAACAATCCATAATCCTGCAGTAACTGGAAAACATAAAAAGCCTAATCTAGTAAAAGATGTCCCTACGTGGAGACAAGGAGTTGGACTACAAGGGACTTCAAGGTCCCTTCCAATCCATGCCCATGTGATTCTGTGAAAACTTCACCAAAGTATTACTTACAGGGAAACCAAAACAATATTCGTTTCACCTTCCAAATCCTCAAATAAAATAAAATATGCTGCAGCCAAAAGTACGGATAGAAAAGTCTTGTAACTTCAGATTACATTTTCCTAACTTGGTCTACATGCTTTTTAAGGTAGAACTTCCCAAATCTATGCACACAAGAACTGACCATCTAACGACTCTTCATGAGGATTAAATCCCCACTATGTTCTTCCTTATGCCAATTGGAGCCTTGAATAATTCTGGTCTTTCCTGCATGATTACCTCTTTCCATATCACAGAAGTTACCTTCAGATGCAAGGTGAACAGCTCAGTAACAGAACACAGTATGAAAAACAACTAAAAGGTCATATGCAAGGCAAATAAAGCATTTTCCCAAGCCCATCCTACTCACTGATCACTAGGACATGTTGGAATTCACTTTTCTCTTACTTAAGAAAAATTAGTATGTGAAGGAATAATCTGGGGCATGATAATGCAGCCAACATTTACTGCTGGGAGGTCTTGCTATTCTAGTTCTTCAATAGCTCTATGTTAATTAACAGATTTAAGTTTTAACAGTATTGAGCATGTACAGTTTAGAAACCTAAAAGAAGCTACTGTCCACAGATGACTATGTAAATACTTAACAACAGGTTTTACTTACAATCTGATTTCTGTACATGAAGGTAAACAAATACTGAAATGGTTTTAATGTTGTCTACTACTGAATACATGCATATTTTTCTTCATTGTACCAGCAATGCTCCTTGAGACATGTCCCCTTATGTGCTGCATCCCATGTGCATATTTTAATGGTTTTTATACATTTTCCCTTGCTATTTGAAAGGCACAGTATGAAAGTGTTCCACTGTAATGACAGGATGGTAACAGGCCAAAAATAGCTTCACCCTAACTACTTCCAAAACAATAATCGCAAAATTGTTCAAGATGCAACAAGAATTTTAAGGAACACCACTGTGGAATAGCAAAAGCATGTAAATAACAATCAGAAAGACAAAGGGGTATAATGAGTTGTATTTTACAAGGGACACGAGAAAATAATGGAAGATATTTTACATTAAGAATGACCAAAATAAAAATCCATTACGATTTACAAAAAAAGAAAGGGTGCACAGGCAGCTTAGGTCTTCCAGGCATTCTAGGATAAGAATGAAAACAAATCCTAATGAAAATCACTATATACATGAAGAAATGTGCTGAAGTTAGCAAGAGCCACTGAAATTCACTCCAAGTATCTAAGGAGACTGTCTTAATCAATTTACTTTGAGAACTCAGGAGAACAAGAGAGGTCAGCAAGACTCAAAAGGGCAAATCAAAGCACTCCCATTTAAAGGCGGAGGGCTTTCCAAACTACAGATCAGAATACTTGGGACAGGGAGATAGAACATGACAGTAATCATTTCGTAAACACCTAGAGGATTAACATGGGAGATGCAGGGTTTAAGGATTTCTGTATTCTTCTCAAAAATAAAACAGTGCCATGTAACTGATTTCTGGAAGAACATGTGATGTAATCAATAAAGCAAAGCATCTTAACATAGGAATAAAACACCAGACTCACCATTCTCATTGGCAAAGTAAAAAAATACAGTAGAGAAAATCAGGGAGAATATGTCCAAAAGGTAATTATCAGGAATTTGGTAATTATCAGGACTTGGAAAAGTGTGTCAAAAAGAAATTCTGTTGGGTTTGTCCTGTTCCATTTCTACAGAATATTTTCACTATCGCAATAAAGCAACAGAATAAGAAACAGATCTATTAAGAACTAATAAATAAATAAATAAATAAATTCTGTGACTGATACCAAACTTGGAGTTTTGAGCACATGCTTTTGTTTCTCCCCCATTTAAAATTACTTCAAAAAGAAGGAAAAAAACCATGAAAAAAATACAATCACATACAACTCAAAGGCCAAATACCAAAAAGGGGAAAATCCCCACTAACATATGCTTTTGAAAGAAGTTAAATGCACAGAACATGAAAATTGGAATAACGAATACACAAAAAGATAACGGACAACAACGCAGGGTTATAGCAGACTAGACATCCTATCTAGGATTCATAAACAGGAGGTGCATTGTATAAGACCTCACAGAGAACCAAGATTCTTTTGTAAATAAAGATCACAAATCATCTGTTGTTACAGCCTAAGACAGAATATTGTATCCAGAGCTGTAAATCCCTGTACAGAGGACTGCAAAAGACAAGCTGGAAAAGAACCGAAAGGAAGGTAACAAGACCAGGAAAATGATAAGCAATTTGTGCTAGGGAAGGCTGTCAACACCAGAGACTTCAGTCTTAAAAACGGTTTGCCTAAGGAGACAGGACAAGTTCTTTCGGAACATTAAAAGCTGTTATGAGCGACAATGATGATGGACACTTCCTCACATCCCCAGACACAGCATAAAAATTAGCTGAATTAGGCATGAAGATTTAGGTTACAGATTAGGAAAAGAAATTCTAAATAGCAGTAGTGAAGAACTGACACAATACAGCTACCCAAGGAAGCTGAGAAATCACCTTCACAAGAGATTCACGAGTTAGAGAAATATTTATTGCAGTAGCTCCAGCTGTGGATCCTACCTCTGGGAAGAGGACTTTACTAGTGATCTCTAAAATTCCTTCCAAGACTACCTGGAATCTCTTCACAAATTGCTGGTATAAACACATAAAAGCAGTAAATTAAGCCAAAGAAAGAGGACTGGAAAGAGGAGTAAGCCAGTAGCTGTGAACAGACAACAATGTCTAAAACATTACCTTCTTCAAAAAAAACCCCCAAAAACTTAAACATCTTAAAAATGCACATTTTCTCCTCTAAATCAGTTGTTCCTATTTTCTCTTTAAGCCTTAATAAAACTGGTCTTGCATGTCTTGCTGCTTATCACTGTAGCCATGGAAAATTCAGTAGTTCAGCATAATCTGCTTTCATCTGACATCGCCGTACATTTCCAGGTTCTTTAGCTACTTTTGATTTTAGAATTCATATTGCTTTCAAAATATAGTGCAGCAAAGCCCACAAATGCAAACCTGTTAAAATGACACTAGAGATAATTTCCTATTCATTGGAATCCTCCAAGGCCTTTATTAGCAAGCTTTGCTCCTTAACAAGAGAGCAAGAGTGGGCTGGTAATTTTGACTGTCACTTTATGCACCAGTTCAGATGGATTTCCCAAGCAATCAAGCAGAGCAGTACAAGTACTAGAACTGCAAAAAGACTATCTACAAATGGACAAAAAATAAACCCATGCCCGGAATTATTTCTCTGACACCCTGAAAAAGCGGAGTTACCTGCTGGTCCATGAAAATCCAAATGCAACACACAGTTTTTTATTCATTCCTCTTTTCCCAAACAGGGCTTTCAAAGGCTACAGCTGCAGGAGTCAGAGGCAACACCAGGAAAACAGATAAAAGGTCAGTGAGCTCATCTGTGTATGAAGAGGGAGACAGATGTATGGTCTATTCTTAAAAATCATGTTTTGACCACAAGGCCATCCTTGTTCCACATTAACTAAGAATCCCACTTCTCCATCATGAAAATGATTCTGTTTATTTTTCTGTACCCTCAAACAGTTCAGTCTGTGAAGCTAGTTTCAGCAACTATCCATTGCACAGTACACCATCAGAATCACTATTTAGCAGTCATGGATAAATGAAAAGCAAGTACACATTCTAACAACTAAAAAGGATACTTATTAGAGTAAATAATAAAAATTATAACTATTATAACTATCTCTAATACAGTTGCTGGAACTGCAAAGAACAAGACTTGAAAGGAAAATCAAGACAGCATCTAGCATCTTCCTCCCCTGAAAGCATGATTAACTAGAAGTTATAACAGGATTTGTTTTGGGGTTTTTTGTAATCAGTGATTCAGAACAAATTATTACAAAATTTCCCTGTACTAAAAATACCAGCAACTGTTGAAAAATCACTCTTTAAAACACTTCAAACTTAATAAATAATAGCCTGCCTATCACGTTATCTCCTGTCTAACTTCAAGTTTCATGTCAGCAGCATATTCTAATCAGCTGCATCACGTATTTCTTAAAATGTACTCCACCATAATTCCATGAGCTCAGATTTCCAGTTAAAGTGATGAATAAAACTGAGGTAATCAAAATCACATCTAACTTTGCAGTACAGAATTTGAATGCAGTATGGAAAAACACAGAATACGTATTGCCACAGACGGGTTCTTTGGTTTTTTTTTTTAAGGTCAAGATATCAGACCAACCGATCAGAAAGCAGGATGCTGACCCATACAGCAGGAGAAAAAGGCACCACTTCTGTTCCAGGGGAGAAACAATTAAAATCAAATAGAAACAGTCGAAGCAGGGCAAAGTCCTACTATTTAGTGGACATGTTTTGTGGAGAACTTCTGGAAAAGTCTATAGTTGTAAAAATGATTGCTGAAAGAAAGGGAGCCTGGCTGTGCGAGAAAGTAGGGAAGATTAAATGGACATGGGAAAATCCCAAAAGAGGTAAAAGTTAGTTTTAAATAATGATGAGTTAGTTTTAAATAATAAATAAGGTCTTTGACCTTATTCAAAAGACCTTATTCAAACTTAAACTACTGATGGTCTACTGCCTAGCAATATGGACAAAACAATTATTTTAAGATTATCTCTGCATGAGTAGCTACCTAATGACATTGGAGGAAAATGAATGGAATTTAAACAAAATGAATATGTATATCTATTTCTACCAAACATCAATATCTAAAGTCAACAGGGCAAAAGAGCATAACATCAGGAAAACAAGATTTTTATTTTTGCAATAATACATATGCATTGTTGGTTAGTAAGGAGATTATTTTTTAATTAAAAAAAAAAAGCTAAGCAGCCCTAAAACATGCCTTTCTCACAGAAATGGATTTGATAATAAAGGAAATAATTTATAATCAATTTAATTCCTTTAATTAGTAAGTATACACTACTTTCTTGAAATATAAGTGCCTTATTTATAAGTCTGACATTCTGAAAAGTAGTTGCATCTGTTCATCACCTTAGTTAAACACAGATTGTATTATTGATACAAAAGGACAAGCAATTTGGAAAAAAAAAAAAAACTTATGGAATACGTTTGAGTAGATACATTTTAGTATGTTCAGGGGTCTTTTCCTACATAATATTAGATTCATTTGGAGTTCACATTGCAATACACGATTCCACAGTCCAACACAATAAACTTCACTGATGACCCCAGACTGCAGTCCACTATTAAGTCTGTCTCCCAAACACATAATACATTTTCCCATAAGCCTACATGTAAACATGTTAAAATAAATATTTAGAATGGTTAAATATATAAAATAAAAGAAATAACACTTCCATTCCAATTCCTGAGTCAGGACTATTAATACAACATTCTACATTTTAAGGTAGAACAGGAATTTTTCTGGATGATTTCTGCTGAAACTCAACACATGTTCTTCTAGGTACTGACTAGAGTAATAATTCCATCATTTGTAAAATCCATGAGGATGAGGTATTATCAAAGAATTGAAGTTTTCTCAGCAACTTCAATAACAAAAAGGCATTTAAGAGGTCACTGGCCTCAGCCTCTAGGACAGGAACGGAACATGTTGAACATGTTGTCTCTCCTGACAAGCCCAACTAGAAGTGTTTGATCTTCCATGTTTCCCTCTGGAACAAAATGAGTAAGATTGTGATCTGAAGTAATTTGAAGAAACTTCCTTGAAATACCTTCCAAAAAACCAGAAAAAGAACAAAACAAAAACAAACAAAAACCTACAATAAGAACAACAAAAAACCAAAACAAATTAAAATCAAAACCACTACCCCTGCCCCCCAAAAAAGAAAAAAAACCCCACAACATAACAGGGAGAAAATCTAACCCCATCCCACCTATCCAACCCACATAACTGGCTGTCCTGTATAAAAGAGACCAGATTCACACTCAGGACAGACTCTAAGCAGCCGCTTTGAACAGGGGTTGAACCTCAATGACCTCCTGAGGTCTTCAAAGCTGAATTATTCTGTGATGCTACAATTACTTTTGACCAGAGCATATGGCAGGTCGGCAACATTAAAATCAGTTTTTGTACCAACAAGTCCAAAAACGTCTGGTCTTGCAAAGATAAAGATAGTCCTTAAATAAGGAATTTCTTTACAGTAAAAAAGTATGAAGTACAAGAGTAGAAAAGAAGCGCTGACAGGAACTTGCTATCTGCAGATTTTGAGAGACCTCCTTCAGCCAGTCTGACAAAGTGAATGCCTATTGCAATCTGCTGCTATAATTACTCATTTTTCAAGTCTCTGAGCAACAAGTTTGTTGTGTACACAAATCTATATTAATTAGGTATTTCTCCTACAGGATCCATTAGGACCTTCACATTGCAAACAACTGCTCCTCCAAGCTTTGGGTAGGCTTTACCAACATCTTTGGGCTTCTTTCACAGAAGAAGAGGTGAGACAAAGGGCCACAGAAGAGAGTAAAAAATTTCTTCTGAAGGATTTTTTTCAACTACTTCATCAATAAATTAATTTAGTCATGGAAAAACTTTTCTTCGTTTAGTAATGTTTAGTAATGTAAAGTTTAAAAGGCATCAAGGTAAGTGCAGAACTTTTCTTTGGAAGTTGCTAGCATGAAAATTCATTACAAAATTTAGAACTTCTTTCACAGTTGACCACAAACTGGGGAAAATAACAGTTCTTGATTCCTGATCTGTTTATCTAGCCATAAATTCCACTGAGTGGGTGTTGTTATATCCTCTGCTTTATGAATCAGTCTGCAGAAGCTTTTAATGCTAATTGCATGTTATATCAGAAGGAACTGTATTTAAAAATAAACATTACATAATATTAGACATCCAAGAAAAAACTCCAAACTATTGCACCTTGAACAGACAAACATAAGCAACAAATACTTCTTATGTTTGTACACAGCACCTCGGTTTTGCTTTGGCCAGGAAAAAACATCACCTTATCAGTGTCTGTGCGATATTCAAATGCCAAACAAGACCATAATAAAATAAACATATTATGTCACTTCAGATATTATAGAACAGCCTGTGCCATGCATAAAAGAGCATGACTTAGAGCATGACACAGAATGACTGTGATTAAGCCTGTTTCTCTTAAACTCTGAAGCATTTACTATTTCTGTCCCTAGAAAATCAGAATATACGCACATACACGCACATCCTCACACACAATGACAGGTTCAGGTCCTGGCACTGAAAGGGTATGAAGGACAAGAACAAAGGCTTCTATGAATAAATCAGCAGCAAAAGAAAGTAAATGTGGGCACACTTTCTCAGAAAAAACCCTCCCAGGACTCATCCAAGAGGGTGAAGGAGCCAGTCAAAATCATTACCAGGCTGCTCTCTACCTTCTCTGAGAGGTCACAGCAACTGGGGGAGGTGCCTGTTAATTGGACAAGGGCAAGTGCTGTGCCTAGCTTCAACAAGAAGGATCTGCAGACCAACAGGCCAGAATTGCAGTTAAATTCAGGCCCCTGGACACCATTTCCAAATAAACAGAGAATAAGATAAATGAATAAACTGATCACAAGCAAATTGTGCCTAATTTGCTTGTGCATCTCTTTTCTAATGAGATGACTGTTTCAGTACCCAAGGAGTGAGCAGTATGTTGTTTATCTCTACTTCAGCAAGGTATTCAACACAGATTCCTACAGTAATTGCATTGGCCAACTGGGTCTGTGAACAATCAGCTGGAAAGCTGACTGGACCATCAGGGTCCAAGTATCATTGTGATCAGTAGAATCAAGTCCAACTTGGCAGCTGGTAACCACTGGCATTCCCCAGGGATTGATAATGGGACCAATACTGTTTGTTTTCACTAATGACTCAAAAGCTAGGACACAGTGTACCTTCAGCAACTTCATGGATAACACAAGCGGGGCAGTGGCTGATACGCTGGAGGGCAGAGCTGCTATTCCGACAGACCTGGAAAGGCTGGGAAAATGGGCTGAGAGGAGCCTCATGAAGTTCAATGATACACAGAGACTCCCAAGTGTGGGATGGAATACCACCACACATGAGGAGAGGCTGGCACTTGCTGACTAGACAGTGGTTTTGAGGAAAAGGATCCAAGGGTCCTGGTGAACAAAAGCTGGCTGTGAGTCAGCAGCAGGCCCTGCAGCAGAGGGGTCTGATAAGAGGCAGCAGACGTGGGTTGCCATTTGGGAAATTGAAATTGGCTATATGGAAACATTTTCTTCACCATAGTCAGACATTGGAACAGGTTGCCCAGAGAGGATGTGGCATCTCCACGTTTGGATATTTTCAAAACAAAATTCTTAAACATCATCTAATTGAACCTGCTTATTGAGTATATCCATGGTTTGGACCAGAAGACCTCCACAGGCCCCTTGCATCCTAAATTATCCTATGATGGGTATTTGTATTCAATCCTGAAAATAGCTTCAACTAGAGCTCAATAACTGACAGAGTGCCACATACATCTCCAGAAATACCACAAATTATTTGGCTAGACATTGCTGTTAGAAGAGCTGACAGGATATTTTGTGAAACAGTATTTCATCATGAATTGTATTATCACAGTGTCATCAATCATGGACTGGGGCCTGTCTGTGGAAGATCATGACTGTTCTGTTTTGTATTGCAGTCAAATCTAAGATAAGAGATGCCTGATGGATAAGCACAAATTGAAATAAGCAGAGACAACATCAGACAGTATCACAGGCAATCAACTGGAACCTGGTCTGCTATGTATGTGGTGACTCAGACTCCCTGGCTAGCTGGATCTCCATTAATAGGAAGATGGAAGGCAAATGAAGCCAGCATGCAAAAGACTCAAAACAGAAGGGAGGGGTTTTTTCACATCACAGAACTTATTGCCACGGGATGTTTCTGCCACCAAGAAGTTTACATTGGGCTGAAGGCTATTCGATTCAAAGGAGATAAAACTGTCAAGAGCTCTGAGACAGAAAACCACCACATCCACCTTGAAGACTCCCTGAGCTGCCTTGTCTTCCCAGGCTGGGGGAGTGGAATTGAATAGGCACAGTCCTTGTTCTGCACTCTGTCCCACTCAGGCACTTCTGAGCTATTGACTATTGCTGGGAACAGAGTAGCTAGGCTAGGCAAACTCCTGATTCAATCTAGTGATCCACTTTCATGTTATTACTTTGGGAAACTGTCTTTTCATTCCTGCACAAGCTACTTTAATCCCTACACATAATTACAAGGAAATAAACCAAGTTTATTTCAGCCTCAGTATTATACGTTCTGCACAAAAGAGCACATCAAGTGCCAAACTCAAAAATATACAAGGAAAAGGAGAAGAGATTCAACAACGGAGACTAAGAGAAACCATTCCGAAACCAGTAGTACATTGTATTTTGCCTGTTATCCTCCCAACCTGCAAGAGGAGGCTTGTAATTTGGGGTTGCAGGAGTAATTAGTTGACGAGGTGGTGACTGGTCAAAGGTTGGACTTGGATGATTTTGGAGGTCTTTTCCAACTGAAATGATTCTGTGAAATGTGAGAAAACAGAGGCTGGATTCAAATGCCACCTCTGACAACAGCCAAACCAAATGCTACTGCTACAAAGCAGGCTGTGAGCTTGCAGAAAACACTTGAAAGAACTTCGTATCAGCCCCATGTGCAATAAAACAATTTTTCTAATCTTCGGCTTATGCAGCAAGAAAACTATTTACTATTTAGTGGCATTTTAAACTCATACTGCATCTCTTTTAAGCTAACTTTTACATCTCAGGAGTGGCATTACAACTACATACACATACAGATATATTAAGAGGAAAAAAAAATTCAAAATTTAAGAGGATAAAATAGAACAAAAGTTGACTGCCCAACCTTACTTTGCTTCCCTTTCCACAACATGATAATTGAGCATGCAACACATGGCTGTGCAATATTTCTTTGTGTCCTCTTTCCTGAATGCAACTTCACCTCTTGCTCAGTGAGAACAAAACCAACAGAACAAAGTGTATAAATTTTCTCTTTGGTAGTTTAAAAACTACTTTCAGGTACATTCAATGTTCTAAGAACTCGATTTTCATTACTGCACAGACAATGTAAAAACCACTCACACTGCAATTTCTGAAATACCATGACTGATTATCAATTTTACAGCTGGTTAAACCTCATTCTGGTTAAAAAAGGCCATTTGTTGTGGTAATACTCTAGATGATAACTCTGAAATAAAGTGGGACACTTGGTCTGACATTTGCATAACAAGTTCCCAGAACATTCTTCTTCCCAATGTTCCAGCTGTAGGTGCAAATCAAACAGTTGGGTGTGCTTATGTATACAAGAACTTTTTGTTTGTATTTCTGAAAACGAATCACATCAAACTGGCAAAGGAAACTGTAGCCTTTTCAGAAGAGACTCAAAATTATAATGAAGTTCCTTATTCTTTTACTGCTAAGAGTGAAAACAATTTCAAGTTGTAGCAATATTTTAAATATAAGATTTATCTTTAAGTGAACTTGTGTCTTTTTTTTCAGACATTTCAATTCTCAGTATCTCAATTTTCAATTTAGTGTTATTTGCACAATTTCACCTACCTAGGAAATTACTATTTTCAAATCCAATTCAAAAGAAGACTTATCTCTACTAACACAAAAATATTGTGAAATTGTTCTGAAATTAGAGCAAGTATACTTTGTTTCACAGTAAAGATGATGTTCCTGAGCTACTGTAAACTCTTTTTTCTGTTCATTATGGATGAATGAAATAAAATCTAAGTTTTTGCTCTACATATGCACATTTGTCCTTTTAGCCATGAGTAATGTGATTTTCAGATGAACATACAAGTTTCCAAGTGCTCAAGAAAAAATTCCCATCTAAAATCATTACATTTTCAAGTCAATAAGCACCTTCACTGTCTTTTAGTCTTCGAGAAGGTTCCTGGTCCCTAACTTCCTGTACACAAATCAGGAAGATGAAAGTACACAGGTGAGAGATAAGAAGATCCCTCTTTTAATTTAATCACTTACAGATGTAATGACCCACCATGCAGCTTACCTTTTAATACTGATTTCTAAATTTCAGTATCACCCTGTACTACACACTGTGCAATTGGATATTTAATCCATCTCTTCACTCAGAATGCCATCACTCTGAGTGGAAATACTTCAGTCAGATACCAAAATAGAACTCCTAGAAGTAGTAATCCTTTATGCTGACTCATTTATCTGAAAATATAAATTCAGTTCTTCGAAAGCGTAGACCTAACTTCATTATGTGCTCAAATCATTCAGGTTTAAGTGTACTGTTCAGAAACACTGAACAGTTCTAGTTTTTACCACAATAATAATTATTTGTGAAAATTCGTTAATATGCACCTCACCCCTGCTATTTTGTCTGATCCCACAGTGACTTTAAAACATCTGAATAATAAATCCATCATGGAACATCTGTTTGAAAAGTACATATGACTGTATTTGCTTAATAGCAGCAACGTAAAACTTCTTCTACAAAGGACAGAGGAAGAAGTGTCAAAGAGGCTAAGAAATACTGTGGCCATCGAATTAGAAGATATTTAAGACATGAAACATTAATCATCAAATCCTGATGAAAGTTTGGCATGAAAACAAGATCACATTTCTTCATGCAAACAATTTGGAAGAATGAAAATCCACAGACAGGTTTCTACAGTAAATCATGATACTGAAAATCCAGGTTAATAGTAAAATGACCAGAAAAAAACTGGCCAGAGTTTCAGCAGACATAATGCAGACAAGAAAGGCAGTCAACAGTTAAAAAGATGAAAGGATAGAAAAGAATTACACAGGGAAATGCCAAAGATCATTCCAAGGACATTTTGATAGGAATTCTAAATGCTATCACTTAGACTTGGGCAAAAGGAAGAAAGGAGTAGATAAAATTATTATGTCTTTTTCAATCTGAATGGTTTTATTCCAATTAATTTAATTCCAATAAACCAAAGTTTCTGCATTGACTTTAATGCCCATTAGCTACTAAACTATACAACAAATTAGGTATTTAAAGTTTTTAAAAAGACAGCAAATTAGTTAAATGGAAATTTAACTCCCTAGCTACACAACTGATCCATAAAGCTGGAGAAACTGAAGCCACTTATTTCAAAAGTGATCTTTCCTGTAAAATCCTAAAATACTACTAACAAAAATGAGTATTAGAACTCTAAAATTACTGTTAAAATTCTAGAACTAGTTCTAGGATTATTTACAAACTTTGTTCATAGATTTCTTTAGAAAAAGGGCAATATAATTGTTTTCCAAGTACTCCTACTTGTCCACAAAGCACCACAAGTTGAATTAGATTTGATGACCTCTTATGTGAGTCCTTCCCAGTATCAACAAGTGAAAAATACATGTGCCTTCAAGTTGCTTGTTGAGTCAGTAAGATAGATGACTTTCAGGTCATTCACCGGTACATGGACATCCAGAGCATGATTCAGTATTTGTAAACAGTGTCCAGAATCCCCCACATTATATCCACGGGAATAATGTGGGGGAAAATAATCTGGAAATGGAAATTTATTGGTTTTTTTAATGTTAGGTTAATGGTCGGACTTGATGATCTTAAGTGTCCTTTCCAAGCCTAATGGTTCTATGCTAAGCAATCCAGCAAGTTTACAAAGCAGGAGTGGGAATGCAGCACCTCCAATGCGACAGCACAGACAACTGAGAAGCCTTTCAGGTAGAGAGCACAGGCTGTCTAGGGTACAGGTCAAACAACAACAACAACAACAAAAACGGGGACAGGTCAAAGAAAAAAAAGAAAAAAACTTTAAGAGCACCACCTTCTGCCAAGAAGACAGCCTTGATTTCAGAATCTCAACTCCCCTGGGTTCCCAGAGAAAGAAACTTTACAACAAGCCAAGGAAGTCTTCCCCAAGTGCAGACACCCAAGGCAGTGGCTGAGCCCCCATGCAGACTGTGCAGCCCTTTTTATGGTTATGGCTGTTTCTGAGCAATGCCAGCAGTGAAGATCATGCTCAGAGTGCAGCTCAGCCTTATCCCTGCACTGCAAATGAAAAGGTGGATGATCTCAACAGCTGTTCCTTGCACTTCCCATTGTAACTTGAAACACAGATTCCTAGGCGGAGACTTCTGGAGCATAACCACACCAGATTACTGATGCAATTCCTTTCTCCTCCCTCCTATGAATTTTCACTCCACCAACGTCATAACGCATTATCTCATCCATTCTGCAAACTCAACACTCAGCTAAGCAACTAAACCTCCTTTGCTAGGAAATAAGATCAGTTTAACAAAAATGCTGCATTTCCACCCCTTTATTAGGCACCCTGTGCCCCGCAGCCAGGGCTATGCAGCCCATGGTGCATCACTGAGAGCAGAGCAGGAATGGTGGCCAGGGCAGGAGGCAGCCACTTCAAGCACTCAGGAGTAAGAACCAGAATTCCCTGCCTGTGACAAGGAGCCTTCAGAGCTGCTTCCCCACCAGTATTTGCCAGCTCTTCCCTACTACCTTAAGACAACTCCGTCTGAAAACTATAAAGGGGAAGAAAAAACCCACATCCCCAAGACAAATTTGCAGACAAAAGCTTTCAAAACTAGGAGACTGTCCTTCAACTACATATGAAAGCCAAAGCTGCCCTGAGAGCAGTAGCCTTATCCTTCTCTCTGACGTGGAATTCTATTCTAGATGAACAAACGTTATCCTTTTTTATCAAAATGTAGTTTAAGCAGAAATCAAGGTTGTTTGCTGGGACACGCTATTTTGCAAATCAATTTTACATTTACAGTTGTGATATTCAATTAACAAGAATGCTAATGAAGATATTAACTCACTTCCTTTATCATGGAGAAATATTTTAAATATGAAACCTCTTACTAGCACAATTTTAGATTTTCTGTATTTAAAAAAGTGCTAGGGAAAAAATCTACTATGGGAAAATTTGCAAGAAGTAAGTAGAAATTACATTGAATTGACATTTCCACAAGTCTCCCAAAGTTCTGAAGCCAGCTATAAATTTGCAATCCAATCTTACTCTTTAATATGCATGGAAACCTGTAACTATGCTTTGCTATATATTGATTTCAACCCCCTCAGTTACTTCAATTAAGACTGTATGTGCAAAGTTAAGAGTATTGACATGTTCCTCTTCTAAAATGTTTAGGAAACTATAATCATATTTTGCTTCATTTTAAAAGTCTTCCACTCACCACAGAAAGTAGTTTAACAAAAGCAGAACCCCTACGAACAGCTACTCAAATAGTATCCTCTAGTAAGTACATGATTAGATGGGAAATAATTTAATTTCCTGATCTGCCTCAAATTTAAGAAGGTGCTACACAACCCACAGCCGTCGGCATGATCTACCATATGTTTCTGTGAAAAGCAGGAATTTTTAACAATGACTTGCAATTTATCCAAAGGATGCATATGTCAAACTTAAAACTCCAAGTGTGATATCATACATTTGTTGAGCTCTGACATTAATAACAAAAAAAAATGAAGCCACCTTCAATGTAGCTGTGACAACATAAATCATGACGCTCTACGAAAACTCACTTTCCGACTGACTGTATAATCACGGCACGCTGTAATTAAACACATTCTTCTAACCAGCCATGACCTTAGTAAACCAACTCCCTCCTTTTAGATTTTCTCACCAAGTCAAAAACAAGGAAGCGTTCAGAGCCCTTCATCAACCCCTCCAAAAGCCCTATGACACAGCCACCTCCCAGCTGCACAACCTTCCCGCTGACATATCACGTTCCACTATAAGATCTAGGTCCTTCCCTGGACAGAAATGGATTGAATGCACATTTTAAAGCATGACAGAAGAACGAAGATCAACAGAAATGTATGCTGTGATTTTTTGGACAGCTCAGAGGAACATGAAGTACTTACCCTGTCAATGCAGAGGTAACCTATTCTGCACAGCAGGCAGGAAAATGAGGTAAGTGCTTTTGTTAACTTCCACTTGCAAACCACATTGCACCAGCTCTTTATGTTACAGAAACAAGGAGGAAAAGCTGAAAGTTTCTTACAACTTTGTGCTGCAATAAGGCACTTCAGTCACGATTCACTTTATTTCTACTGAAGTCAGCAGAACTGTCTTACTTTAAGCCTTTTTTCTAAATGGTGTTTTAACAAAGCCAGTAATACAATGTCAAAAGTAGATTTTTTTAACAAAGTCATGCACCTGTATTCCTCTCATCTCCTGCTTTTTTCTTCTTTGGGTTTCTTTCCTTCATATAGCTCCATCTCAGCTTGATTCCCAAACAAAATTTCATTGATCTTGCATTATTTCCATAATTTGTCATTACCTATTCTCACATGAAATGTTACCTATTCTCACATGAAATGTTTGACCACAATCATCTCTCTTCAGAGTTGCAGTGTCTTAGCCAGCCAGCCCATTTGCAGCTCTTTAAACTTAGTTTATCTACACAGTCCAGGTTGCCATGTCATTTTTCATACAACTAATCTTTTTTTCTTCATTACATGTGAAAAGATCTGCTGTATTAGCAATGCATGCTACTCTTCTCATCAGATCACACAATGAAAGACCTTTACAAACCTTCAGAGTGAAAAAACCACAAACCTTTGATTACTGGGGACTTTTCTCTAGGAAAGCTTTTAAATAATACTTTTCAGAATTCTTCTCTTTACATTACAACAGTTCAGCTATTCATTTTTTCCCTAGGTGCACATATGGGCCTGTGCAGGACACAAGGTGTTTTTCCTTAAACTTAGTGCCTTCTTTAGATTGCTCTCTGAAGATTTGTTGGTTTTCAGTCTACTCAATGGCAAAAAACAATAGTCCAGTCTACTTCATAGCTAAACAATGGCACTCCACCAATTCTACAAAAGCAGAGAAAGAGGTTCGGAGGTCTGTTGTATGAAATAATACTCTCGGCATTTTCTGTGGAAGTTTTACATTTACCACACAATTTCAGCTTTATTTGTAGCTTTAATTTAACTTATTTGCTTAATTTGTAGCTTTATTAAAAGAATTTAATTTTCATATTTTTCAAATTCTCAGAATTTCTGAGTGAGCACAACTGCACAGTGGAATTCAGCAGAAGTACCCAATATAACTGAAAAAAGCTGTCAATAAATTAGCAAATGTTTAATAGAAATGTTATTTAACAGCACTTCAAAAGCTTGATTGGGGAGCAAAAGAGGATCTAGCCTGGCACCATCTCCTAGGGAGCCACACACCACTGCATAAACCACTGGGGTTTCAGAACATCAACAGAGAGCCTGGGTGGCCACACGAAGTTGTGGCTTTACGTTCGTAGCATTTATTTTACATAAGTTCTTGGAATGCAGTTTATAGTTGAACACAAAAGTCTTTCCAATCTTTTAGCTCTGTGATGTCATTTCATCTCTTCAACAAGATGGCTCTTGGCCAATTAAGCCTTTCATTAAAAAGGTTATGTAAATGAGAGCATTAATACAGGCTCTCCCCTCCTATTAATTCCTTCCATGACATTAACAATAATGCACCTACGAGATTTATAAATAAACTCTGTGCACTCTATGCCTCCTACATCGCCTACCTCCATGTCTCAACATCTCAAAATATCTGGCTTACACAAAACAAATCATCACAGGTATTGCAAACATTAACTGTATAGAACATATAAAAGTATTTTATACTGCAAGTTTTAAAAATAAGGTTAATAAATCTGAAACTCATGTCTAAACACATTATAGTCAATTAAAATCATTTAAACAGGACTGTCTTAAGGGTAAAATGAGAAAAAGCCTAATTACAGTGACTCTCTGACCACATGATGATGTTATTTGCTACATTTTATTAGTTATTTGCTACATCTTTTAACAAAGCCTGGAGGACTTCCACAAATAAAAAGTGTGAAAATGTTGAAATTGTAAAATATGTTGGTAATATCTTTGTGTTAAGTCACTGAAGAAAAGCGATCAAAAATAGCTTTTTCGGAGGGGTTCTGAAATGGAACTACAGAACAGATGATACTTTTCATTAAGAGTGACCAATTGTGAAAATTTTTATATAAAACAATTATTATTGTATGGCATTCTGCAGAGAAACTGGAAGTTCAAGCCTATGCTATTGGTGACATCCACAGCAGTTAGGATGGATGTCTCAAGAACTTACTCCACCCAACTCTTCTCAAAACAAACTTTGGAAGCAGGTTAACACTAACGTTTGCTTCCAAAGCTGTGTGTGTTGCAGGCTTCTAACAATGAGTAAATCAATTATAGTAACCCACAGTAATTTTCAGGGCTGCAGATTAACCAGTCAAGCAGCATATGTTTGCATACAGCAATGATATACTCAAGGTCTGAGGATGAAGTTCCAGGACAGTCTAAACCAGTCTCCCCATCCTCTAAACAAAAATCCCCACGCCTCCTTTGACTCAGCAGTGATGCCTTTCTCACCCTGAGCAAGCCAGTTTAGGGAGCTACACTGGACAGGTCTTCTGCTGTTTTCATTTTTGGCCATTTAGCTCCTTAAACCTGCTCATACCAGAGTCAAAAAAGTAAAATAATCAGCGAAAAGGCAGCAGAGGGAATATAGCAAGGAAGATAATTTCCAAGCATGGGGTATTACTCCTGAGAAAATGTCATTTAATTCAAACCTGAAAAACTGAGAGAGGGGGAAAAACCGAGAGAGGGGGGAAAAGCAACAAAACAACAAAAAATGTAAAACACTTGTTTCTTTTATCCTACCGATACAATTTCATTTGAAAAGAAGATGTATCGAGTCTTTAGAACTGATTGTTTCTGGGCATACTAATCAGTCTATTTTGAGAATAGAAAATACTTTCATAACTTTGTAAGAAAATATGCTAAGCCTACTATCAATAGCTCTTAGCTTATCCATAGAAAATGTTCTTATTTCACTAAGTTACAGTTCGTATCCAAGTGGACAGATAGATGTGTCAAGAATTAAACACTCCCTACATATTTTAGTCATCCAGTAAGTTCATTCTTCATTTCCTGAGAAACACAAAAAGAAAGCCGAAATGTCAAAATAGTGAATATTTATATAATTAATTAAAAAACACTTCAAACATGGATATAGCACCTTCTTTTGTTTAGGAAATAGAGTAGGAAATTTAGAGAGGGTGAAAAGGAGAAAAATAATTAGTAAGAAAATCATACTGGCATACTGCATAAGGGTTACCTTCAGCTGTAAACACATAGAGCTATAACAATAAGTACATATTTTGGGAAAAGATTAATCACAAAGTATTGTCCTCTACAGAGAAACAGTAACATCACCTCTTCAAATAGTTTTTCTTTCTCATTCTATTTAAGACATGGATCATGACCTCCCTCATAAAAGTGTTGTTTGGATTTATATTAAGTAGCTTGAAAGAATGTTTATCTTGAGTTTCATGTATTCACGCTGTCAACTTGAAAATCTTTCTTCCCTACCCTTTGCAAAAAAACACAGGCACACACACACACACAAAAAACACAAAAAAACCCACAAAAAACCAAACCAAACCAAAAAACAACAACAACAAAAAAACTCCCCAACAACACTCTGCAAAAATCTGAACATTTTTCCTCCTCAACTTCCTATCACATACTGCAGATAAGCCTTACTTATTCACTTATCTTAAATCTTGCTGGAGTACTGCCATACAATTTTATGGACATGAAGACTTCTGGAGCCTAGTCCTGCCATACAAAACCCTGCAGTATTCCTCCACAGTCAGACTAGCTGTCTCAATACATTTGCCTTCAGCTCCAGTGGTTGATTTAGACTTTGCAAATTGATCTCAGCATTCCTCGAGGAACACCACGTTCATCAGCTGCCCCTTTCAGTGCAAATAACACCAGTGCAATCTCTCACCTGAAGATTGTAGTGTATAATTATGTTCCTCTTGAGCAAAGAGGCTTTCCAAAACAGAGATGAGTTTTATCATCTCCATCTGGAAACCTAAGATTTTGAGAAACTGTTCCAAAACTAGGCAATGAAATTCCACAGAATTAAGGGCCACAGGAAAGCTCACCATCTTTTCCAGCACAAGCTGCCTTTCTTAGTCAGATGCCACATTTTACCCACAAGATTTGTCTCCAAATATCATAGCTGAGGAAGTCAGCCTAACAGCTTATGGAAAAGTGAATGCAATTTCCCCAAACTCTAAGGACAGAGCTTGCAGGAGCTCTGAGGGCAGCCAGCCCCACAAGCCTGAGACAGACTGCAGTTTTCTTCACTTATGTTGAGCTAATGTTTAACATGCATTTTATAACACTGAAGTGTGTTCATTCAACCACATTTGAAGTTTGTTGCAGAAAGTTTCTCCTACAAAGAAAGAGGTTAGCAGTTACCACAATCCCTTATAAAGTAAGCGGCTAGGAAATACTACAATTTATCCCAAAAATTAAAAATTTATTTATTCTTTTAAAATTACCTGTGTTCAAATGCAGAGAAAGGTGAGAAAAAGAGAAGATAGCTGGTTATTTTTTGACAATTTGGGTTGGAATTGCTTTCCAAAGGCTAGCCTAATAAAGGTAGTGCAGCTCACACCAAGATGAGTAAATTATGCATAAAGTCTAAGTAATTTTTACTAAATGCTTGGCAAAATGAGATGAACAAGACAGAACATCTGTCAGCCAATACCACCTGATTAAACTTAGTGAAAACCTCAGGGGAAAGACAGGTAGTATTTCCTCACTAAAAATATTGAAAAATACTTAATATTATTTCCAGTGTTAAATATTAATATTTTTCAAAGTAGATGTATAACTCAGAAAATAAACAAATAATCACAGCCAGTAGGAAGAGTAATTGTTGTGTATATACAAATATACACAACAAGAAACACTGTATGCTCCTTCCAGTGATCTCAAAGAAAAGCTAACAGTACCATGGAAAATGTTCAATGTCTTTAAAATACAACTCTTTTAGAAAAATAATAAAAACGTTCTATCACTCTGTTCAGGTGAAAAAGACGTGATAAATCAGTAATTTTTATTCTGTGATTTTCAACGCACAGTTGAAATATTGTGGCACAGTTGCAAATATTTCAGTTACACTCCAAGTTTAACCCAGATACTCTAGTAACAGAAAAAAAACATTTAGAGTCTGAAAAAAAGAAAATCAAATCATCACTGGGGCTGGGACATCTGCCCTTTCCTCTTCCTCCAATTATTTCTCCATAAGGCATACAAAACTCACTCCAAAAACACAATGAAATACCTGAGAAAGAAGGGGTGGAATTCCACGGAAATGAGTTGAATGTTTTACTGAATGCATTACTAAATTTCACATAAGGTAAACTGTTTGGTTTCAAGGTAGTAATGACTAAGGTCACAGAACTACACACTAATAGAACACACATTCAAACATGAGCTCTTAGATGTCAGGAATCCACTTAAACAGAGCATATTTTTATTAGGAAATAGACTTAGTTTGTTAGGCTCCACTGAAATGGCTCCATGTTGCTCTAAGATGAGAAGAGAGATTAGAACGAAGTGGGTACAAAAAGTATCTTACATATCAAAGAGATGACAAGGAAAAATTACAGTCCTGGCAACAACCACCCAATTCACTGTGGATTTCAGCCCTCTGGACTGAAACAACCCCTTGCCTAATTCTGGGCCCATAAGTAGTCCTACCCACTTAATTGTATTTATTAAAATGCTTTAAGCTAAACATGCATGTAAGTGCTTGCAGAACTGCACTCTTAATAATATTTCTAAAAAACACTCCCCCTGTCCCAAAGTGTCTTTCAAAACTTTCAGGAATCTCTAGGATCCATTTCACTTTCACGATTGGTTAAAGAGTAATTAAAGAAATTCTAGTGTGGCTATCTAATCTGTTTATCTTGGGGAAAGAAATTCTAACACCCAAAGAAAATTCCCAGTATGACAGAGAAACTCATGTCATCTTTTTTGTGAACAGATGATATTCACATTTTGATATCTGCACAGTATAACAATACAGATTTTTGATATACTCTATTTGATTTTTCACATTAGTGTTGTCAAAGAAGGAACTTCTATGAAAATAACTGGCTAATGCCATCTCCTGGAATACATAATCTGAAAGTAAATTTTCTTTTAGCATGTCTGACCAGGAGATCCAGCATCTACAGAAATTGATCCTGTCATAGTTTCTGCACTCTAATGGTGCAAAAGTATTTTTTGTACCATCCCCAATCTGTTTTGTTACCAAAACAGGGCTCTGAATTGCTCAATATCAGGCTACAAATAGGAAACAAACCGAACATAAAACTGACCATGGGGACACTACAAATGCCTATTCCCTCCATAAATTGTATTTTACATAGTTGTGTAAGATTTTCAGGTAAAGAATTGAGAATATCAATGCCAGTTACTGCAGTAAACTATTGGCTTGTTTCTTCATGTGAATCTCATGAAGTTCAACAACATGTGCAGTCTGGCACCTGGGTTGGCGCAATCCCTGGTATCAACACAAGCTGAGGAGTAAAGGAATTTTCTGTGGAACCTTCAGAATAGTTTTATCTATTATAAATATACCCACCTTACCATTAACAACCTAGAAGTAAACCCTTTTTTCTTTAAGCTTAAACAATCTTGTCTCAATGCAACACTACTGATGTAGTTGATGCTGTTGACCTGATGTAAGAGTATGAAATCAGAAAATACTGCATTAGGTGTAAGGTCCAATTAGTACTTCTACAATTTATTTCAGTCAGGTGTCAAAGCAGGCTGCAGTGACATCAGTCTGCTTTGTGCCAGTGTAAGAGAACATAGATATTAGAGATGGAACAGTAACATGGCACCAAAAACAACTTCTGAATAATCACTGGCAACTAAAAACTCAAATTAGTCATTCTGGCATTTCATATGTTGATGGATTCCACTATTTTCAGAAGAAAATATGAGCCAGTATTTATCTTTAAAACAAGATTGTTTACTCACAGAATCCTGCTTTTCCTAAAACAGAGGGAAAGAAACAACAGATTAAAGCAAAAGACTGCAATACAAACCCCCCATTTTAGTTACTTAAACTCAAACACAGACAAGTACTAGTAGGAATTGACCTTTTACAAGTTTATTTACCAAAAAAACCTCTTTCCAGTTTCTACAATTTTCTCTGTACATAGGCTAGTAAGATGCTGTGCTATTACCCTGAATATGATAGCAGAGTTTATTTCATTCTTTTATTCTAATTCTCTTTTCTCCTAAGTGTATATTAGCATATTCTAGCTGAATTGAAGTTCTCTGCAATCTGAAAGTAGCTACAGCATTTGTACAGCAGTATATGGAGATTTGTTCTTGTCCCCAGGCTCTCTCCAAAGTTTCATTACTGACACTGAGGTAGGACACCTGTATCCAAAAAATATTAGGCTGCATATTTTAATCAATAAACACACCATTCATTTGAAACGTAGTTCCTTGAGGAAAGGAGACATGCTGTGGATTTTTCAGTTTGTTTTGGAGAGGTTCAGGATTATGGGTTGTTTGGGTTTTTTTGTTACTGTGGTAGTTACCACTGTGTTCTGCAAATCCGCCAGGATTAACTGAGAAAATGGTTCAGGCTAGTTTTAATCCAGGTTAGTTACTCAAAATTCACAGCACACCAGCACAAACATTGTGCCACCACCAAGGTGGTGCCCCAAGGACACAGGTGCAGCTACAGCTTTAACTGACAGTGAGACTATTTGTGGAACCCTGCTAGCATTTGTTTTTAAATGGATTCATACAACTAAGGGAGAAAGACACAGGTTAAAAAGTTGGGATCACTCAGGTTCAGTTTCTTATACTGAAAAACTTTCGTGTTCCTCAGACTTCTGAACTTTTACTGGTCTAATACTAAAAGTTGGTATCTGAATCCAACAGTGTACAGTTGTATTGGTTCATTTACAAATTCTTACAAGATAAATATATTTTTGTTAAATATGTAAAATCTTGATTGGTTCTAGCCTTAATGACTGAAGCCCTTAAATAAGTACAAAAATATATACACCTTTAAAAAAAACAACAATCCTAATCCACTGGGTTTTCAACATCCTCAAGAGGGGAAGTGCAGGGGCAGGTACAGATCTCCTCACTCTCATGATCAGTGATGGGACTTTAAGAAATGGCATGAAGCTGAGTCAGGGGAGGTTTAGGTTGGATATCAGGAAAAAGTTTTTCACCCAGAGGGTGGTAGGACACTGAACAGGCTCCCCAGGGAAGTAGTCAAAGCACCAAGCCTGCCAGAGTTCAAGAAGTGTTTGGACAACGCCCTCAGGCACATGGTGTGATTCTTGGGGATGGTCCTGCATTAGGGCCAGGAGCCAGACACCATGATTTTGATGAGCCCCTTCCAACTCAGCATATTCAGATTCAATTATTGAGACAATCATGTCTATTCCTCTTTTAAATGAGCTACAGATACTGCATCCTGCAGCATTTTAAGGCTTCCCCCATCTCCTGACTACTCTTAAGTGGATGACTACAGAGCTTATCTGAAAAGAGAGAAAGACATTCTGAAGTATTTGTCTACGGTTGATAGAGATCTTCACAAAGGAACCCAAATCCTCAGGAACTCTGGTCTCAATCTGACAATGAAGTACCTTGTATCTTCAGAATGGTAGGACTATTTCAAAGCCTTTTCAAGGCAAAGCTATTGTAAGGAAAGCCCCTGTAAACCTTGAAACAGGTATAAAAATTTTCTTCCAATTGATAATAGCTCTTCAAGATAGTGGTATTATCTTCATACATGTGGGCAATGAAATGTCACCTTAATCACTGTGCCATTTAACAGAAGACATGCATGTCTGCCTTTATTGAGACAGTTAAATTACAATTCTATTAAAATTAATTTACAAACTGATATTAAAAATATCAGCTGAGATTATGGTAGCAAAAAAAGAAATCTTTAAATAGAAGAATATTTGCAGTTTATTTAGCTTGTATTTATTCCACCATGATCACTTTTCCCTTTATCCTTTATGTGCAAATTTGTCTTTGTAATATAAAGAATAAAAAAACAGTGAAATAAAAAATATGTCAAGATATTCAGGGCTAAGTGAATATTCCAAATTACTTGGGAGAATAAAGTGTGGTCCCGAAGACCACAACTCAGTGTTTCCTAAATTTTCCTTCCGCTTGGCAACAAGCAATTCTGACATGGAAAGGCAAGAAAATATCTGCCTTAGACCTGATCAGATAAATTGCCACAAGAATCATCTCAATGAGTTGCTTCCTCAAGGAATCTCATTTTTTATATTTGAAGAAAAAACTTGTACATCAATCACTAGGGTCAGAAGAAGTGCATTGGCTAAAGGTTGTGGGGAAGAAAAAAATTTACACAGGTCTCTTGTAAGTGTATTTCTGCACACATCCTCTGTGAATATACACAGGTGTAGAGGCACACACCCATGACCTAACCAAAAACAGGACAGCCACAACAGTGTGGCACTATCCAGCAGCCAGCAGAGTTCTTTCTACTAAAGCAGAATTTAAATCTGGGAATACAAAGTCCTTATATCTACAAAAAACAGCTTTACTGCACATCATTTAGGTAAGAGCATGACCTTGATGTTTCAGGCCATTTCAGACAAAGTTGTGTCCTTAATTCATCTGAATTTCTTGTCATTCCTTATTACCCTACATGGAAAATCTGTATACAGCCAGCTATCAGACACCTCACTGTCCAAGGAGTTCAGACAAATGAAAAAGCTGATTACTGAATAGGGCTATGTCCATTTACTCATTGACCAGCATTTGCAGAAATAACATGAGATAATTTCATCTAAAATAAAGCAGTTCCAGTTATCATCTGCTTCTACTTTACTACTTCTTGCTCTGCTGCAAGAATGGTAGCACTGAATTTAACCACAGTATTTCTTACTCTGTTCTGTCACAATGTGTCTCATGCAGCAATTAAGTCAAAACCAGCAGAATAATCAGCAATTTATGCTTAGAATGCACCTTGCCAGCATTCAGGGTGAATGATGATTTCCAACACCACATCTGCAGCAGCAAGTGAAACAACAGCAGCACCTGAGCCCCTGTGCGAGGCCTCCACCCCCCAGGCTGTAACCACGGCAATGCTTTTGGACAACCACAGGCCAGAACTTCCCACTAGGGACAGGGCAACACCGTATAAGCTATAGCACCACAGGACCCTGACACGGTCTGGGTTACTGTTATTAGATAAAAACCTTACAGACTACAGTGATATTTTACTTTTGAGACTATTTTGCATGTAATTAAAGACAAAGAAGAAAAAAATGTTACGCCTCTCTCACAACCCATATGTGTTTTCAGCATCAGTGACCCTATGATACAACACCATGAAGAATGTTTGTTGCTCCCCCCCTTCCATTTTAGAGGACAATTACCCCAACAGCGGTTAAGATTTTATAATGAGAAAATAAATCAAAATATGATGGCATTAAAAAGAATATCAATTCCATAATTCAGAAAATTACTCTGTGTATAAACCCAAAAACAATTCCCATGTGCCAAGAAAATAGTCCAATCACACAGCAGCCTCTTCTGATAGTTATGTTCTGGAAATTAAGCTTAAACTCTAAATATAACTAAAAAGTTCTACCTCGGAATAAAATGTGTATAAGACTTTTCTTCAATCATGCATCGTGCATACTCCAAAAAGGCAAAACAGCCATTCCTCTCCCTCATCACATTCAGCATCCATTTGATATAACACACTGATAAAGAGAAATTACTTCAGTGTACATTTGGTTTGTTTTGATTAACTAAAAAGGCACTTGGACTGTACGTACATGCAACTCCATGAATTCCCATCTAAGTCTAAAAGATGCACTGCATATCTTCCCTCATAGATGTGGACAGTGTGATTTCAAAACAATACCATATTACCAAGCATACTTTTAGCAATGCAGCATAAGCAACACATTCCATCCTATATAGAAAACTTATAATGAATGAACTCTACAGTTGGGTTCAATACTATCTCTGATTTTCTGATTCAGTAAAGTTCTGCAGTAGAGTCATATAAAATAAATCCAGGAGCTTTTTAAATAATGAACAACGTCACACCTTACAAAATTGGTCTTAAAGTTATATTTTTAAATCTGTCAAATTTTGGCAAAGGTGCTCTCACAAGTAGAGAGGGGACATTTGTGACTTCTGGCACTTGAGAAACACTGCAGGGCACATGTAGGAAAAAATACTGGTATTCTTTCTAAAAAATGAAAAGCACTGAAATAGTTTATTTTGACACTTAAATTGCCTTTCTTCAGAGGCAGCCAACCATTAAAATAGACGAAGTGATTCACACCTCATGGTGCTACTGTTTCAGGCTTCTACATGCACAAACCGTTCTTCATCATAGCATCCATATTTAGAGGTTTTCTTCATAATCCCAACAGAAATCATTTCTAAAACACAGAACTAGCCGGATATCTATGATTAAAAGGAATTGCCAGCATAGTATTTTTTCAGGAGATGCAGCTTTTATTAGTCTATTTTATATTTCTTGTATCTTCTAAGCCAAGCTTAAAAAATTCCTGACACAGAACAAACACTTCACGAATAAAAAACAGTTTCTGCTGCCTTATTTGCTGCTACATTCAGGTTTTGCCATCAGAATTTTGATATCAGGAGTTCTGCTGCTCCCCACCTTCACTGGCATTAATGCCACCATTTCCTGAGTCAAGACAAACCGTATAGATCTGGGAAGATGATGAGTGGGGAATAATGAAAAAAAATTAAAAAAAAGCATATTTCGTACAGTTTAAGTAATTTATTTATAGTAATACTGATCAGTAAACTTGAAAGCAACTAAAAAAACAGGGCTTTACAAAACTTTACAGTGTAGTAATAGGAATTTATTTTTTTTAATGCAGTTATTTTTAGCTTTCCTTATGAAATCTATATATCAGTTCAGAGGCTTCTAATACCAGCACGGATGCAACTCTTAAGTTTAACAGAATTACTATTTTGTGCTGACAGAGAAAAAAAAATTAAACATAGAATAACATTTAAATTAATAGCAGCAGCTGCAATACAATAATAAACTGTCAGAATCTCCTTGCCAGATGAGTAATTCAAGTAGTTGTTCTCAGTCACTTTTCATATAAAAGTACATAAATAAAAGGGGGGGTACTTTATAATCCAGGTTTATACATCCTAAAGAGGTCATTAAATTGAATAGGCCAAGAAATAAAAACTATGGCTTAATGCCTAAGTGGGCTGACTTTTACTGTTGGAGGAGGTCCCAAGATGTTCACTAATGGAAACAGATTGTGCATGCACACCCCTGGCATTAGAAAGGTTTTCATTATTCACTAAACCTACAGCTTCCAAGATGGTATTGCTTCCTGCTCTTCTCCATTTTCCTGAGCTATTAGAGGGAATAATTCTATTCCTAAATCAAGAGACTTCATGGATTTTCTATCACAAAAATTTAAAAATTCCACAAAGAAAACAGAATTCAGAAGTCAAGCAAGGTTACAAAATTGTGTAAGAAGGGGTGGAAACAATGTTAAGTCACCCCATAACATTTTATATCTACTTACTGCAGCTTGTTCCCAATGACTTCAGCTGCACATATTAGAAGTCTACCACAACAGACCTGTCCCTACATAGCAGAGGGTGCTAGAAGTTATTTACAAATAAAAACCCGTGTCCTAAACGTGCAACAAACAACAAGGCCTGTCTCCCTAATCTTGCATGTCACATAATCAGCACTAAAATGAAAATAGAGACTAGAACCAACCAGTTCCTGAAACCACAGGGAAAACCAGTTTAAAACTAGTTTCCGTATGAAATAGAACATTTTCATAGCACAGGCAAGCCAAGCGATTGTATACCCCTCAACCAAAACCTGGGTTTTACAGTTTTTAGTGCACAATCTCTTTGAAGATATGCACATACACACTACCATGGGTTTATCGATGCAGGACTTTTCATTTTGAACAAAAGAAAAATACAGAGGGTCAATCAAGTTGCGACAAACAGAAGCAGACTAAGCTTTCCAAATTCACAGTTCGTTCAATAAAAAGTAATTTCCAAGCAACACCCAAAGATATTTCCCTATACCTATTCCACACTAGGGTAAATCTGTGCTGTGGAGAGAGCAATGTTTGATATTTAACCAACAACTAAGCTACAGACTTTGGACGACTACCTATAACAGCAGTGACAGACATGGACAAAGAACAATGATGCGTTACAGCCTTTAAATAGTAATCAAGATTTTAGTTAAACTTTAAATAGCATTTGGAAGAAAGTGTGGAACTTCAGCATCTTTTCCTTCCAGCTATTTATTTACTTGGATAGTAACAGTCAACATTATGTGTTTTGAGATTAAAGAATCAGAAGAATATTTGTTTAAGATTAGGTTTTCTTCTTTCATAGTTATTCAAACCTTCTTTCATGTCTGTATGTGACCTCAATTTCCCCCTGAAGAAAATTATAAGAAAATTATTGTGTTTGAATGAGTCACAAACTTTATCTTGCTTTATGTAGGATCCTGCTATTCTGTACTTTAAATACATACTAATAAAATCAGTACAGTCAAGAAGCAATAAAGCAATCACTTGGTTATCTGAATCCTCAAGGTTCAAAATTAAACACTCGGGCATAGATGCCTTGTGATCATCCTTTTTATATCACATAAGTCAATTCCAAAAATTAAATTCTTCTCCAGTAGAGGTTAAAAAAAAAGCTTCATCATCCCCATTTCATACAGTTGGAAATGCAGAAAGATGATGCCGTACAGTGATAGCACTAGATTAGGGTTCAGACCCTCCTGCACACCATCCTTTTTAATTTCTGCCTGTACCACCTGAACAGCACCATCCTACTAACAAAAATGAATGATGAAATGACTATGGAATAAAGTAACAATGCTGCACACTAACATCATAACTCATTAGTCTTCATTTCGGCACACAGAAAACACAAAGTGATTGGTGACTGTTTGCAAACCATTTGACTCAGGTAAGCTATTCCACGTGAAATAAAATTAATGAAAGACAAGAATAATCAAAACCAAACTGTATGTGGCACTCAGATTGTTTTTCTTCTAACGTCTATCACCTTCCATACCCTACCACAACTGAAACAGAGACTGAATAGGAGGCATGTTTCACATGACAATGAAGAAATTTGTGTCCATCCAACAAATAAACTCCATGATACGTCACAGATGTAAAAAGGCCCCTCACAACAGCTGTAAGTGCAGCAGATGAACACAGAGAATAAGAAAAAGCTAGGTTCATACCACATAAAGCAGCTGTTACCGAGACTATCCAACCTAGTGAAATCTGGACAAAATTCACAGAATCACAATCTGCCAAATATTCCAACCCCTCTGCGCATTAGAGGGTGGTCAAATCATGGTTTAAGCATACAGTCTAAAACTGTAATTAGTAAAAATGTTAATTAGTATAATGTTCCAAATGAAGGACACACATGACGCTCCACCTGTACTAGAGCAGCCGAGGCAGGCCTGGCCAGGCGGATGCAATGATGGCTACACGGGAACGTTTGGACACTGCATGGCTGTGGCAGCAAGAGCTTCATCCACAGGAGGTATGGCTTGGGAACTGAGCACTGCATTCAACATGGTGTTTACATTGCAAACGGCTCATTAAAATAAGTTTATTACTAGTCAAGTCTGCCAATATAAACACAGTATTCTTGTTCTTTACCAATGGGATGTACCAACAAAAAAAGTGTTCTAAATACATTTGTTACCAGAAACATTTGCTGCTTGCAACAGTTTAGGAAAAAATCTTGTACACAATATAGCATCCTCCCCCCCCCCGAAAAAAACATCTTTATGGGCTATAAAAATATACATATTTAATTTTTTTTAATATTCTTTCATTATGTAAAACTCTACTACCAAGTTTCAATCACTTTCATCTTTAAAATCCAAAGTCAGCTTTACTGTGACATTCATACAATTCCAGTAATATTTTGTTGATCAAACACTGGCAAGAAATCATCAATTTACAGCTGCAGAGATTGGTTACTCCAGGAGCACCTTTCTTTCTTTTTAAATTAGTCAGTTTTTGTTACAGATTGCATTACTAGATCAATAGACAAGTGCTTTGGCATCGCTCTGTCAGTAGTTAGAACTGAAAATATACTTTAAAAAACAGTTTCTTATCAGCACTAGCACACATTCCAACAGACATTGAGGCTGCTAATATTTGGAAAAGTGTAGAGTTCCTGAATTTTTATTCCTTCACATATAAAGCAGAAGAAAACTGTGCTAATTTGATGGTGTGGGTGTCTTTTTGTTTCTCTGAAGTTGTTAAAGAGACTGAACAACTACAGGGTACAAATGACACACTGCAATCTGATCAATACAGATGAAATACTGGGAGTGAACATTCCTCTTGTGAATACACATACACAATATCTGCAAGCACCTTGTATGGCAGTAAAAGTATTGAAGCTGAGCAAAATGTTCTTTTTGCTTTCTTACACTTCAAGTGAAATACTTTGATACTAGTGTGGAATAAGACAGAATATAAGAACAGGTAAAGCTGTCAGAAAATAGAACTGTTCTTTTCCAGCTAACTATACTGCTATATATAAATCCATCAGAGGGGAACAATGAACAAAAGACAATTCTGTTTCCTTAAAGATGATCTTTTTCAACTCTGCAGTAGATGCTCTAAAATTACAGATCAAAAATAGAAAACTTATAGAAAGAGTCAGAAACATAGACACAAGAAATACACATTTCAGCACAAGAAATATAACAAACAAGGAAAGATTATTTCTTCAAGAACAGAGAATCATCTGGCCTTCTGACTACTTACTGGGCAACAAATTTTAGATCAGATCCTGCAAACTGCTACAGTTTCAGCTCTTCCCCATACTTCCTGGCTCAAATTAACACAACAGATTGCTCTTGCTGATTCAAAACTATGCGGCAATAAATTCAGGAAAACAAAACGACTTTCATGTTAAATATGAAACACTCAGAAAGCTCATAAGGCCAAAATCCTACGATACATTGTGTCGGTCGGCCATGATGACCTGGAGACCCCCTATTAACAGAGCTCAGTCTAGGGATCTGCTCAATTAACACTCTTGGTATAAAGTTGGCATCTACTTAATTGATGAGATCGTTATGGACAGATGCACCTATTGAAAGGATGAGAGTCACAGCTGTATCTGCAACCCACTTTTCATTAAGAGTAAAATTCCAGAGTCTCAATAGCAAGGGTCAAAACAGATGAACATTATTCATGTTCAAACTAGTGGAAACACACAGTTTACCTGCCAGCTTTATTTTAACAAAAAATAAATGGCAAATTAGTTCAGTTTTGGTTTGTGGGTTTGGATTTTTTAGGTTCTAAGGCATGTGTATCGTGAGACACTTGAGCACTCTCCTGCTAATCATCTCTCCATTTCTCAGTCCACTCTGCTTGCATTCCCAGTGTAGCCCAACACTGTGCTCACGATTTCACTGCTGCACTGTCTAATTGACAGTTTTAAGAGCTCCTTCTCTCAAAGGCTCACATAGCAACCACAGCAGAACAGGTAGAATATAGTCAACATTTTACACCACCAGTGTAAGGCCAAAGTTTAACACTAAAATCCCGAGGCTTACACTAAACAAGTCCAGGGGCAGACACCAGACCCTTTCTCTGGGCAACCACCCTTGACTGGAGCCCCAGCAGAAGGCCCAGGCAGACCACTGCAGGGAGGAGGATGATAAGATTTATCTGAGCTGTTCGTCACCACCATACAACACTAAAGTTGATTTCAGCATATGCTGCAGTGATACAATTACACAGGGCAAGGAAGTGGATGTCTGGATTAGTTTTCCACAGCCTACAGTGACCTATCTGGCTCTAGTTTTAGAACACGTTAAGTGTTCAGCTAACACTTGCCAACGCACCCCTGAATAATGTGTATTGAATACTACAGAAAATAACTCAGTTAATACTGTAGATGGAGTTTATATGCAAAAACATAAATACACAAATGTATCTGAGAACCATTAAGCTCTCCTTAAATGTAGTTGTCAATTAGGTACTATTCAGTAGGAATGTATTTATAGATGGGTTTCTTATAGATCACCCAAGGTCAAATACCATTACGTGCTATCATCCATGTGTACATGCAGTACACATAAAAATGTCACTTTGTTAAATTAGTGGATGACCCAGCTGGCAGAAAAGCAAATAGCGAGAATATGGTAGCTTTACAAAGTGATCTGCACCATCTAAATGTAATACACAAAACAGGTTTTCATAACCACTAATGCAATGTTACATGACCAAAAAGAGTAAGAGCTGTGACAACAAAGTTATTTATCTTAGCAGAGGCAACCTAACAACAGCTTTTCAACACAATACAATGAGAAAAGGAGCACTTGGTTGACATCTGAATGAGGTTGCACTAACCACTTCCCTTTGTAGATGTTTTGGTGGAACCTGTCACCGAACAGAGTATACAGTTCTAGCATTCCCATTTTCATCTCTTTATCAGACCAAAACCAGAAGAACCCCACCAAGCACAGGCTGCACATCTGACCTATGCTAATGAGTAGAAAGTCCTCTATGATTTTTTTTTTTCCTTTTTTAAGCAGAAAAAGGATGGCGACAACCATACTGTACATTTCAATTTAGGGGGAGGGGGTATTTTGCTTTCAAAACTAACTATGAGGACAAACTAAATGGTGAGTTCTCCATCTCTTTATGCCTCTGAATTGAGAATGCATGTCTATTTGAAAGATAGGCTTTAATCACACACAAACGATTATGCTCTACACAGGCATAAATAACAAGTTTTAATGCATATAATATAGCAAAAATCATATCAGAAAATTTAATGGTCTCTCCTGAGCCCCAAAGGGGGGGTGGAAGGAACATAATCAATCAATGTATTTGGCTTTATGGATTCTCCTGCTGAAGAAATGGATGTGGTCAGCCATCCTGTGGCCAGGGAGGTACACAAAGAAAGTCTCTTCATTTAGAGCCACTGAATGAAACAGCTCTTGATAGGCAGTGAAACTGCTATCTAGAGTAAGACAGCTTATTACCTCAGCTTTTCACGGCTTTCAAATTTACACCATGTGTTGTAGATTAAGAGTTACTTTTTCACTTTTTATGGCTTCCTAAAAATAAAGCATGCACACAAAATGCAGAATAGCAGCTGTTTATGACTTTTTACACTGTAAGGAAATGAATTCCATTTTGAATTCCATTCCTCATTTTTAGTTTTGGTTATGTTATTTTTGGAAGATGAAATAGTGGCATTCCAGCTAGTCTTTTTAAGATGTTTTCCCTGACTCTTAGTTTCTGTTGCTGCATTTCTACTTTAAACTAAAAATACATTTCCACTTATGATAATTTACACTGAAAGTAAGCTGTTTAGTAAACAGATATATTTTTTAATATGAATATGATATTTTCACATTCAGACTGCTTAGCAGCATGCAAATGCAAAATTAAAGTCAAATAGCATAAACCAACAATACTAAAGCCCTAAAGAAAAAGCTTTCACAGGAAATCCACTGCAAATTTCATAAATAAGAATGATAAACAGTAAATTATTTAATACACAGACAAAGAGAGTGTACAAGCTAGGATATTTGATTGATTAGTGTTAGATTTTGCTTGCTGCTAATTTTTTAAACAATACTTACGGAGTGCAGAGCAAAGTGATGACCTTTAGCATTAAAACGTGCTTAAAAATGCATTTACAATCCAACTAACACTCTCCTATGGTTTGCTAATTTGCCCAATGTGTTACATGAAGTGGTCTACATTGTAAGCATACAAAACAAACAAACAAACAAACAAACAGAATCAAGTTGTAAGCAACCCAGTCTCAATTTTGCAGTTAGAATTTCTCTTCAGAAACATAAACATATTTCAGTGTATTTAATCTATGTCCAAGGTACAAGAGGCGAGACAATACTAGAATCACACTGTTGAGTATAAAAGCAGAGTGTGAAAAAGTCTACTGGGGTTAAGTATTAACCTGATGCATTTTTCAGAACGACTGTACTATTTTTAACTTCTCTTTTTTGGCCACAGGTCAAAGTTTTCCTAGCAAAATACCAAAGTGAAAATGCTGGGAGCGAAGCCCAGAGGCAGCTCTCTTTGCTTTGGCCTAGGCAAAAACTTATCTGAACCCAGTCACATCTGTAGCGCTATTTCCCACTCCCCTCCACTGACTATGGCTGTCATTATGCCTCTGAACATCTATAAGAGGAGCAACACAGCACTACAGCCTCAGGAAGAACATTTTTCAGATGTTATAGGAAATTCCTATATTCTCCACACAGCACAGGCATACATACTGTTCAGTCAGTTCCTGTATTTTTGGCCAAACAGAACTGAGCTATTTGAAAGCAGGAGAGAAAAAAAAAAAGGACACTGTAAGTGCCTTTAGCAACTCTTGGAAGGACTGGGATTTATTCTCCCCTTTTCTGCTCCTCATAACTCGGACACACTGGAAATCTTGGGACACATTGGAAATATAAGATTTGAAGACTCTGAAGTTCAGTTAAAATAATAGCGACAATAATAACGATAATAACAATGATAATAATAACAACAACAATAATAATCTCTTACAGCCTTTTCAGAGTTTGAATGTTTTAAATGGGGAAATCTAACTCCCTTCCCACTTCTTCCCGAGGGCACAAATTTCTTACTAAAGTAAATTATATTTCATACACTCACACAGAAAAATGCTATTTGAAACAGGAGACAAGACGAATCAATTTGCCCCAGTGGAAAATAAACGTGACCCCACAGGACCCCCCAGTTACATTTCTCCCTTAGGCGTGTCCTTTTCCTGAATTATTTCCACATCACACAGCAACCTCATCCTTACCAGAGGACGTTTTGGAGGGGGTGAGCGATGGGTGCCCTCAGCGCACACAAAGGCAGGTACTTTGGGGACGGGCACGCCGTGATTACGAGGCGCGAAAGGGAACGGTGTGAACGATGCTGGGCGAGAAAACAAGGCGCTTTCCTCCCCCGGTCAGATCTCGCCGGGGACGTTTCTCACTTCCCCCACAATAAGATGTACCTAACCGGGAAGCGCTCGTTCCCCTCTCACGGCGCCGTGTCCGTCCCCTCACCCAGCACAGCCCCGGGGGGCGAGGGCCGATCCCGCCACCTCCCCGCCGCCGGTGGCCGGGCCGGGGGCGTGGAGAGGATCTCTCGTCCTCCCCCAGGAAAGCTCTCTCAGGACGCGGGAGCTCTTTCCTTCCTTCCCGTTCCCTCCCGCCCGGCCGAGGCGAGGGCAACGCTCCCTTTGTTCCCCCGCCGAGCGCTGCCCCCGGGCGCGGCCGTCCCTCACCAGAAGGCTCTCCACGTTGACCGGGGAGCGCGGGTCGCGGATCATGGACTCCAGCTTCCTCTGGCGGCCCTCGAGCATCCCCGCCGCCGGCTCCGGCGCCTCGGCCGCCAGGGGAGCCGCCGACATCTTCCCCGCCGGCTGCTGGCTCATCCTCCGGCCCGCCTAGTGCCGGGCCCGCGGAGGGCACTGCGCGGGGCCGCCGGGCGGGCCTAGCGCGGCGGCGATCCCGGGGAAGGGCGGGGGCGGCGAGGCGGGAGCGGAGGGCAGCGCCGCCGGTGGCCGCCGCCCGGGCATGAAGGGCGCGGGGAAACGGCCGCTGCTCCGCCCGGGCGCGGGGAGAGGGGAGGGGAGAACTGAGAGGGAGGGAGGGAAGGAGGGACGGAGCGCTTCCCGCCGTGCCCCCGCCTCTCCCCGCTCGGGGCGTCCCTCGGCGGCCGCCGGCTCAGTGCCCGCTCCGCCGGGACATCGCTGCGGGCGGAGGGAGGCGGGCGGGAAGGGGGAGCGGCCGCCGCGGAGTCGGGCTCGGAGCGCGGCTCCCTCTGCAGCGCTCGCTGGCTGCCCGGGCGGGAGCCGCGATCCCCGCCGGCCTCGCCGCTCCGTCCCCGGCTCCGTCCCTCCCTCACCGCTCACCCCGCGGTCCGCCCGGCCCGGCCCGGCGCGGCCGCCGCTCCCCAGCCCCGCGCAGGCGGCCTCCCCTACCCACAAGGCCCCGCTGCGAGCGGCGCATTGCTCGGCGCTCACTCACAACCCCACGATAACCCTGAGCTCAGCGGGGCAGCGGCCGGGCCCGGACGGGGCGGCCGCGCAGGGAGAGGGCTCTCTGCATTCGGGCACAAGGAACTCGCTCTGCTCGCGCACCGTGAAACACGCGGGGAAAAAACAAAACCAAAAGCCTCCTGACATTAGAGAGAGTGTGCAAGCAGCGTTTCCGGTAGAGCAGCAGTGCTCAGGGCGTGTCATTAAATCATAGAATGGTTTGGGTGAAGGGACCCTAAAAATCGTCTAGTTCTAACCTCCCTGGACACCTTCCACTAGACCAGGTGCTCTGAGCCCCATCCAACCTGGTCTTGAACACTTTCAGGGATGGGGCATCCACAACTTCCCTGGGCAACCTGTTCCAGTGCCTCACTACCCTCACAGCAAAGAATTTTTTCCTACTGTGTAATCTAAACCTACTCTCTTTCAATTTGAAGCCATTCACCCTTGTCCTGTCGCTACATGCTCTTGTAAATAGTTTGCCCCATCTTTCCTTAAAGTTCCCTTCAGGTACTGGAAGGCAGCAATTAGGTCACCCTGATGCCTTCTCTTTTCCAAGCTGAACAATGCAAATTCTCTGAGCCTTTTCTTATAGGAGAGGTGCTCCATCCCTCTCCTATGTGTATATCCTACGTGTATGAGAGGGAGGATGGAGAGAGAACTAGATGGTGCTGGGGAAGGTGCAGACCACCCCTGTGCACCCTGAGGAAGATGAACCTCCGCACTGTGCTAGAGGTGGGTAGAGCCACCTCACCACACTCGGTGGGCACTTTGAGGGGTCAGGATGCTGTTTACCAGACACAGGCAAGAGGGGCTGGAGCAGGGAGGGTGTCACTGATGCCCAAGTTGTGGCTGCAGGGGTGGCAGTGGTGAGTTGCATGGCAGAGATGCTCCAGAGATGTGGCTACTGGGCAGATGTTACAGGGCAGAACAAGAGAGACCGTGGAAGTGCCATTCGCTGAAGTGGAGGGACCTCAGGGAGGAAAGGTTATCATTTCACTGTGTTGACTTTCAGCTGATAGCTGGATGTCAGTGAGCTGATGTCAGAAAAATGGCCCAACATTTTAACTTGAAAGGAAGAAGAGAGGGAGTCAGAGAGAAGTAAATATGTGAGTCACTCACATGGCTTTGAGCGAGATCACTCTCAGTGATATTCTGAGTCAGGGCCCCGACTCAAGGGGAGGTCTGTTCTGAATATCAACCCAAACTCCATAACTGGATTCTGTTTTTACAGTATACTGAATCAGAATCCTCAAACCTGACAGAAATACACACACACATGAACATTTTGAAAAGTCAAATTGGGCACTATGACTCACACTTCTTTCAGTGAACCACATTGAGTTTGTGAGTTTCCTGAAGGAATTGGTGAAAATCTGTTTGAGAGAGGCACTGGTTATTTATATCTTAGGACTGCTTCATCTCCAAAACAGATTAGGATCTGCTTAAACTGCAACACTACAAAAAAAATCACATAGTTTCCTTGAGCAGTTTACTTTGCTGTGAGATAAAAGAACTAGGTGCAACAACGAGTTGGGTTGCTACTGGGGTTAGCACATGGTACTGGTAGGATCATGAATTTACACACCCAAGCACAAGTTAAAAGCTCTAAATTACCTAAAATAAACATGATTTCTTCATTTACAGCCAATTCATTGGCTAATTTCTTGTAAGTGGCACAGCAGAAACGTTTCAGTTTTTTTTAAGAAGGGATTTAAAATAGGCTTGGACAACAGAGCAAACTTGGGGAGTGTGTTTCCAGTGATTGATAAGAAGCCTGTGCTAGGTTTTGCTAATGTCAACAGCGATTTTGGGGGTGATTTCAATGAGCTTGGAGTTAAGCACCAGGTTATATGAAGAGCTAAGCTCTCTTCTCAGTTTCCTCTTGGTATAGGCTAGGTGCTTCTCTTTTCCTCGTTTTTTCTTATCTATGAAATAAGCTTTGTAAAAACTAATCTTTACCTAGCTTATATGATTTAGTGACATTGTTGAGGGTGCTATCTAAACAAAGGTAACAAAGAAATTCTTAAATAAGCATTACAGCCCTTTTTACATAGAAAAAAAAAAAAGTGTGATTGTGACTTCAAAAGCAAGTGTGTAGAAACAGTACCTTCTTGAAATTCTTGCCCAATAGATCTGTTCCTCCAGCCTTCAGGACATATCTGTTTACTGACTAAACAAGTTTTAGTCTGTTACAGGGACAAATTGACAACGGCAGTCTGCTGAATTCCTTTGTATGACACAAATCCTCAACAAAATCATCATCAGAAGCTTTATTGCTTTATATTGGTTATAAGTGACAAAAAGGGTACCGAGAAAGCCAGATCCCTCTCTCAGTATTTGCAAAAAACACTGTTTTAATGTGCCCTAAAGGAAAAATAACACCACCTTCTGTGGTCTTTTTGCAGTTCTACCTTTTCTGCCTTCAGTGGCGTATATCTCTCACCTGTGCCTAACAATGACCATCTAAGGAAGAACTGTTTCTACCCAGTCTGTGTATGCTAGTTTTGAAGTCTGATGCAGTGACTTGTCAAATGCTATTTACCATGTTTTTTAAGGCAAAGTCCAAGCCTTCCAGCATGCATGCTGCAGCTTTAAGCCTAGAGGCCACAGTTGGATCCTTCACCTCTCTTTCTGCTCCCTAAAAAGCCATTTAACTCTTTAGGTGTCTACAGTCCAAATATGTTTTAGGTGTCCTGATGCAGTAGGGAATTTGCTGTTGACTGTTTTCAGTACTGGCTGCATTTTTAGGAACAGATATTTAAGAAGTTGGTAAATGAGGCTTATTGGTTAAAAGCCATCCCCTTCAGGTCATTCCTTTATGGTATTCCATAGGGACCAAGCCTTTTCAGGAAGAAGAGGGATTTGGCTCTGGACCTCAGGCATGCTTTCACTACTATCTATTGCAAAAGAAAAAGGAGACAAACTACTCATGTGTGCATGTGCTATGCTTTTAGCACTTGCTGCTTGCTAAGTAAGGCTTTTGCAAATCCTCTTCTTAGGCTCTCTGCAGATATTGAGAGGAGAACATAAGAGCACTACTGACAGAGGAGTTGATTCTACTAATTGGTGGGATCTCTAAAACTTTGGTTTAGCATCTCGTGTGGATGTAGTCCATTTCTGTGTTTTGCATATGGGAAAACAGATGTATAGAAGAATTAAGTGATATCATGGACTACCTTTGTCTAGCAACATGAACCGACTCTCATCCCAAATGAGAACCAAATTGTGACAACAGAGTAAGAACAACCCCTCCACCTCAATAGTCCAAGCAAATACAGAGTCTTTGAAAGCTTCCAAAATTAAACCATGTCAAACTGCTACAGGCAAAGGTATATAACTATCGTCACTCGCCTGAGATGCTCCACTGACATAGATGGTTGTCGTTGTGATGGAAATAGGACAAGAAATGGTTTTTCAGATAATGAGGTCTCGAGACTTTGGAGGGTGTAGCTAAAGATCATCATTCTACCTCCAGAAAATAACATAGATTTATTTCATTAGTGTGAGAGTTTCTTTACTTTTAGATTCATAAATATGAAATAGGGATGGAAAGGAATATAAGTTTATTGGGGGCAGGGGTTGGGCTTTTTTGTTTTTTTAATTTTCCTTTCTCACATACTAGTGTTCAGTCAGTCTAAGGGTTAATGAATTATTTTTTTGGATTAAAAATAAACCTAGTTTTCTTCATTTTGCGTTAATGAAAACAAATGGGAAGGAAGGTATATGACTTGTGTATCTAGGACATATAAAAGCTCATGTTTTTGAACAACTCACAAAGTCAGCCACAATCTTCATCATTGATTTACCGATTCCAGTGTTACCTTGGGGCAAATACTACAGTTATGTAAAGTCCACAAAAAAACCCCAACATTATTTAACATTCTTTCGTTTAATTCATAGTACAGCATCGGTTGCATCGCAACTAATGGCTTTAAATACAAGCAGCTTTTCAAACCCTATGCATTTCCAAACCAGCCTTCAGTAAGAATGACACTACCACATCAATTACTAGCACAGGCCAGCTATAAAATTACAAAACCACTCAGCCATCTATATAATTAAATGCAAACCAAAGTAATCAAGCAAATGTTAAAGAAAATGTCTTCATATGGTAAACTTTGTAGGTAAAGGCCTACATCTACTCTTCTACTTGGGAAGAAATATACCTTTGTATCTCATAGGTATGCCAGGTATCTGCTTCCCACTCTTTCAAACAGCATTTATAGCTGATAAATACAGAACTGTCAGCTGGTACTGTCTGTTGCTCTGTTGAATTCAGTATCTTAATCACAAATACCAGAGAATCAAGTAAAAGAGGTGTGAAACAAAAGTGGCTGCATAATGCCTGGGTGTGTCCTGATAATGTAGGACTTGGTCTCTGCCTGGCTCTTAATTGCTTACATAATTCTCCTGAGCTAACTAGCATTGCTTTTGTTAATAATGTAATTTTGTAGTTTCTTGGATGCGCTGTGAAGACAGAAGTGAAGCTGTGAATCGAGGTTAATTGAAATGCTTACGTGATGGTGATGTGCCAGATTCCCTGCTGTAAGTCTCAGGAGGAAACTTGCAGTAAGTGTAGCTTGGAGAGTAAGGACAAAGTGACCTTGGCTTTTCCTTTGCTGCTTTCTGCATTTAGGTGAAGTTTAGGGCTCTGTGGCCCATAGGTGTAAGTCAGCAGTTCGAGAGGGTGCTGTGATTTACGAAATCCTCCCCACTGTGCTGTCAGTAGGCTGTTTACGCCTCACAGTACCTTAGAGCAGAAGAGGATTTCTGACACTGTTCTTTCTGCTGTGAGCATTATCTCCAGCACTTCATTTACATGACACATGCTAAAGGTTACAAAATTGGAAACGTGCAGGAGTACAAAGCTTCTGGTCCCTTGAAAGTGCTGGCCAGAGCTTCTCAAAGCTGCTTCTGCCTCCTTTTAATTCTGACAAAGGGACTAAGGATTGATTCTGACCCGTCACTTGCATGCCTGTAATATTTATTTCTTTCAGTGAACACATACCTGTATGAACAAAACCATTTTTGATAGTTTATTGTGGATTTAAGATCAAACATTTAAACACTAACTTCCCGAAAGGGAACCCAAAGTCCAGAATTAAGTAAATAGGCTCCTCAGAAAACCTGAGGAGAATCAGACGTGTTAGAAAGGGAGCCCAACTGTGCAATGAACAGGACTTATAAGAAATGTGCCCAAAGCCCCATGTTTTCCCAGATAAGATGTAATATGAACCAGCATGTCCATTCTGATCCGATCCATAATTCTTTAGCAGAGTGAGAACCCCTGTACCTGTTCTCCTTTCTCTGTCTTATGGCAATTCATGTTGTGTAGTTCACCTCTAAAAAAAGTTCCTTGCCACTATTTTGCAGGGTGGTGTGTGGTTTTGCCTCTTTAAGAATGCATTCTGCTAAAGAAGTCTTTATGCAGAAAAGTGCACCAATAAGAAGATAGGGATGCCAGGAAGAAAAGGCTCTGTAGCCTATCGAAGAGAGCACTCAGCAGAATGGAGGCAGAGAGGTAGATAGCAAACTTAGTGACCTTCACAGTTAGACAGCTGTTGAGAAGAGTATTTTTGGATTGTGATCTTGGATTTTTGTGTAAGAACCATTGTAGTCACTTAATAAATCTTTTTTTGATCTGGCCTTTTGCCATAAGAATGCAGGAACTGGCTTGGAAAGTGTCAGTAAAATCCTGGGCACTGAATGCTCCCCGCAATTAGGGGGAAATGCCAGTAGAAGATGACTTGGATAGAACTGGCTAAGAAAAGATGATTAGTGCAGTGGTTCTGTGTGCATCTCTGAATACCCACATTATGTGTCTCTGTATTAGCACTGTCATTCCTATGCTCTGCTTTTCATCAAGACTTAGCTACTGTTAATTGTGGGGAAACCGAGCTAGCCTTGCTGATACTGGGATGTAAACAACTACAGCTGCTGTGCCTACTCTCAGGGAACTTGCAGGGGCTGTAAAACAGGAGGAAGAACAGTTGTGAGTGTACTAGTGAAGACATAGCTTTGCATATAAAGGTTTACAGTCTTGGAGAAATTGCGTCATTTTATATGTAAACAACATCAGAGTCGAGCAGCAAAGTAACCACAGCACAGAGAGGGAGAGAGGGAGAGAGGGAAGGGAAGGGAGAGAGGGGAGAGGGGAG